>NW_015511244.1:8150-10513 GCF_001515645.1 Sinocyclocheilus grahami | reverse complement strand
GCTCAGGAGTACTTCAGAAAACCACTGTCATTTACCACAGTCTGCAGCAGAGCAAAGGGCACGGGTGACTGGAATATGTGTGACGGTACCATTGACATGGAGGCACATACTGGGATTGTACAGATACTTATACTGCTATCAATGTGTCTTTCACGGGAAGTCCATGACTATTATACATTGTTCGAATTGAGGTGGGGGGGTCCCGGACCCCCCATAACACCCAAACAAATTTACTGGTTTTCCCCGTGGCTTTTCAATAAAACTATAATACTTGAAACTAGTGAAAATGTTTTGATTGCTTTATTAAACTTAGACCTGCTCATGCTATATCATATTTCTTTTTACACGTTTTTACAGCATTGCACATTATAACCAAATACATGTGATTCTGTTGAGCTTAGGAATGCAATGGCCAATCAGAGGCGTTCAGATGAATCGTCGCTGAAACCTCAGAGTTGTGTTCACTGCATGCTGAATTAATTCTGACTGAATCTCGTGAATTCTCTCATCATAAACAACAAAGTGCAGATGTACGTACGATGCAAGTAAGAGATGAATTTATCATACAGTGCATGGACAGCTTCATTGATTATAAGAGGAGCTATGAGCGCTTAAACACTAGCTAAACTGAGGTCCGTGATAATATTCTTTAATGTGAATATTCTTTGCTCGCTTTCTCCATAATTTACTCACTGTTTGAATAACTGTGGAAATGCACGTGTTATAATTAGTAACTTATGTTTTTATTAACCTGTGATCACATTAAATACAGTCATATTAAAATATTTCATGACAACTTGTCTGGTACTTGTCTAAACACACGGGTTTTGTAGATTACACTAACATTAGGCTAGATACTTAATTACTTGCTTATTGATTGTTTGGTACACCTAATTAACTGATATTTAATACGTTTTTATCTTAGAAATGAGGTTTTCTCAGTGATAACGAGGATAAGACAGAATATATGAATCATATTTATATAAAATGAATGCTGAGCAGCTGAAGTCTTGAATCAAGCGAGACTGGACAAAAATGTTGCTTGCAGAGCTTCCTAAATTGCTAAACAATTAAACATTGTAATTAAAATGACTGTTGATGTGACGGTATTAAACACGCCTTTTGGAGTGTGTTGCAGCCATCAAAATCTGTTCATATTTACAAAATACATTTACGTTGGTCAATGAAAACTTTGGAAATATTAAATATTTATTAAATAAAAGTTAAAGAAAATAAATCACAGATTCTTGATTTTTTTTTTTTTTTGGATCTTACAAAATGTCGAAATTGTGATAATTTCTGGGAACTTTTTAAACTGCAGGCAGACATTACGGTACACAGCAAATATTTTGAGTGTCTCTTATTTACTTGGAACGGTTTACAGAGAACAGTGCACTATCGCAGACCTATACTGGGTTTTTAATTACACTTTAATTGGTCATGAACTAAAGTGGGCCAGTGTAAGGCATGAAACTCTACGGCCCCGACACAACTGCACAAGTCCAAAAGCGGAACTAATTAAATAATTAAAGAGGAATAAATTAATCTATACCGAAGTTATCTTACAGGAAGAAACGTAGAAGACGAGACGCTTCACCGGCGATCGAGACAGAGGCATTTATTCACAAATCTATGCTAATTATCAAAGAGATGTGGACGCTTCTGATTGCATGTTTTCACAGACTGAACCCAGAAACCCGTCTATGATTGGACAACTCGAAGTATCACGAGCGGAACGAGGGGCCAATCACAGGCGGTGAAATGATAGCCCCGCCCAGTGTTTGAACGCCCACCTAACGGTTTTCTTTGTTTCAATTCCCGCTCTTTTTGTTAGTTATTCTATCTAAGAAAACATGTCTGAAATATCACTCAAGATCAATATCAGTGCAATTCTTAAAAACCTCTAATAAACCCGTTGAGAGGATTCGGAGAAAATAAAACATTAACGATTAAACACTATTCTCCTGTGCTGTCCTGCTAATCTCTCTTCGTCTCAAACTGAAGTATCTTTGCCATCCGATTGTCGTCTTCATTGTAGAATTCAATTTAAATTAAATGCTAAACAAGCAAATAGAAAATGCCATTCAACACAAATAAACACGCTCTCATTGACAGCAATGTATAACACTATACGAGCTCTAATTTTGAGAATCAGAGTAAAAATAAGATTTATCGTCAGGTACGTTAATACGTACGAGCAATTTGTTTTAGTGACAGAAGAAACGAACGAGTCACAAAAGACGGAGAGAAAAACACCGAAGAACCATTGCTCGGTTCACAACAAGAATACACTTAAAGTTATATTATCGGTGCAACACCAACAATTAACCAGTTTCAATAGAAAAAAAAAAAAAAAAGGAAAA
>NW_015511244.1:3836-7690 GCF_001515645.1 Sinocyclocheilus grahami | reverse complement strand
TCTTAACTTTTATAAAGAATATCTCTTTGGATTTGAGACTTTAGTCTTCGCAAATTTACAGATCTTCTTTATGCACCAAGAGCTTGTAACACTCCAAAGAAAAAGGAACAATTGAAATCGCATCATATGACCCCTTTAATGTTTCTAGTAATAATGAGGGATTCATAAAACGCAGAATAAAAACTTAAAATTCACTAAACATTCGAGGGCAACCTTACATTCCATGTTGTATATTCAGCGTTCCAGCAGAAGCTCTCTGGTTCAGTGTGATTGTGTGGCTCTGAAAAGAGCCTTTGGGGGTCCTGCGCTGCTGCAGCGGCGGGTTAAGCGCGCTCTCCGCGGATGCGGCGGGCCAGCTGGATGTCTTTGGGCATGATGGTGACTCTCTTGGCGTGGATGGCGCACAGGTTGGTGTCCTCAAACAGACCGACCAGATAAGCCTCGCTGGCCTCCTGCAGGGCCATGACAGCGGAGCTCTGGAAGCGCAGGTCCGTCTTGAAGTCCTGAGCGATCTCTCGCACCAGACGCTGGAAAGGCAGTTTGCGGATCAGCAGCTCGGTGGACTTCTGATAGCGGCGGATCTCTCGGAGAGCCACGGTCCCGGGCCTGTAACGGTGGGGCTTCTTGACGCCGCCGGTGGCCGGGGCGCTCTTCCGGGCGGCTTTAGTAGCGAGCTGGTTCCTCGGGGCTTTGCCGCCGGTGGACTTACGAGCCGTCTGCTTGGTTCTTGCCATCGCTGCAGTCTGACTTCTTTTAATCTTCGAGCCGAAAGTAACAATCTCTGCAACACAGCTGCTTTTAAAGCGTCTCAGGATGGCGTCACGAGGGTGCAGAGGCTTGTGATTGGCTGATGTGTGACGTCTGCACACGACTGCCAGCCAATGACTGCGTGACTCCTGTTTTCAAACGTGTCTGTTTGTGTCTGTGTCTCCCGCTTAAAATGCTTTGTTCTGTTTATTACGCTGCGTTCTGACTTCTTTCAGTCTTCGAGCGGTGAAAGTAACAATCGCTGCAACACGGCTGCTTTTAAAGCGTCTCAGGATGGCGTCAGGGTGCAGGAGCTTGTGATTGGCTGATGTGTGACGTCTGCACACGACTGCCAGCCAATGACTGCGCGACTCCTGTTTTCAAACGGGGCTGTTTGTTTCCCGCTCAAAATGCTTTGTTGTGTTTATTACTTTATGTATCTAACAAACACTCTACACTAATACACTTTTTACAAGTTTCCTACTAACATAGTTTTATATAATCCTTATGAAATATTAATTTATTCATTGGGTTAAACGGTTGTGTAAAATAATCTCCAGCAGTTGGCTGTATTTGCAACAGTTATACAGCATGCTTATCTGGACGATAACTTTCTTACTTTTAACCCATTTGTGCCCAAATATTTCTGAATGGTTTCATGCATATAGTCATGTTAATAGTGTCCTATGTGAACATGCTCTGCATTTATTTTCTTCTTGAAAATCGTATTTGAATGTACTATATAATGACCTATAGCTGCCGGTGGGCAAATATGTTGTATGCAGCCCTTCAATGTCAGAGAGCTTTTGGCATCTAACTCAAAATAGCAGCTCTCAACAGATCGATCTTTATTCATAAACAAATGTATCATGCATAAAAGTAGAAGAGCATTCGATGCAACCCCAAAAAGAGTTGCATCTAGCTTATAATCTCTTGAATATGAAAACACAGCAAATCCATTTGTCTTAAAGTTGCCCCAACAGCGTGTTGTGTATAAAAAAGATTTATTCCAGATCAAATTAAGGTCTACTGTACAGTAGAGATGTCAGTTAAAGGGTTAAGTTATGGTTTAGGTGGGATATTAAGAAAGCAAAAAAAGCACTAAACAAGGCTAATAACCTCGATGTATTAACAGTATTCCCCATGATATTTACTTACAAGTCATTTCCCCACCAGCAACTACAGCGGCCGCTTGGACTTTTGACTAAGTATACCAAAACCTATAAATCTCCTGTAAGATTTGTGGTGTTTGGATGATTCTAGAGACCTTCATGATTATGTAGATATACAGGTCAACAAAAAATACTTGGTAACATGAAAATTACACTTCTTTGGGAGTTTGCTTCGCCGTGCTTCCTGGAAGTAGGAACTTGACAGCATCATGTGACCGGAACAAAGTGAATACCTTTTTTTTTTTTTTTTCTTGAAATCCTTTATTTGGTTGTTTTCTTGCATGTCATTGAGAAATAAAACATGGATAACATCTAGAAAAATACTTGCACAAGGAAAATGACAACTATAAACTGCAGCCAGTGGGCTTGAATGTGTGTATATATATATGTTTAGTCATTAAGAATATAACACACTAAAGAAAAGCGCTCTCTAAATAGACACCATGGGTGGCTCTTAAAAGAGCCTTTGTGTTCCAGAAACAGACTAGAACGCGTCTACTTGGCTTTGGCGGGCTTCTCGCTCTTCTTGGGCAGCAGCACGGCCTGGATGTTGGGCAGCACGCCGCCCTGAGCGATGGTCACTCGGCCCAGGAGTTTGTTCAGCTCCTCATCATTGCGCACCGCCAGCTGCAGGTGACGGGGGATGATGCGGGTCTTCTTGTTGTCTCTGGCGGCGTTTCCAGCCAGCTCCAGGATCTCAGCGGTCAGGTACTCGAGCACAGCCGCCAGATAGACGGGAGCTCCGGCACCGACGCGCTGAGCGTAGTTACCTTTGCGGAGATGTCTGTGAACACGACCGACGGGGAACTGCAGTCCTGCTCTGGAGGAGCGACTCTTGGCCTTCGCTCTCGCCTTGCCGCCGGTTTTGCCTCTTCCACTCATTGTTGGTTATAAAAATTCCTACGTTTGTAAAGCAGAAATAATGAACATGTAAGCCCCGCTCTACTGTATTTAAAAGAGCGTGCGAGTCACCCATTGGTTTAGAGTCTGTAAGATTTCAAACCAATCACCGACCTTCCCTCCAACACTGACCGCCGAAGCCACGCCTCCTCAGCTGGCGGTCTGATTGTGTAGCGTTAAGAAACAACACGACAGAAAACGTTCAAGACCTTGTTACGGTGTGTTCAAGTATTTCAAAATAATTGTCAAGGCAAAAAGCATTAATAAATAATGTTTGTACGCTAATTAAATTAAGATCAACGATCCATTAAAGCTGTTATAATATACGTGAATAACTTTGTGGCTTTTCTAAATACAGTCAACATGTAAAACATTGAGTCGAGGTAAACTCTTCTGTTTTATCATGTTTTATTTGTACTATATTCTTCTAATTTTAGGCATACTCCGTCATCTGATGACACTGAACCTGTGGATCTAATCAAACAAAATAATGATCTGGACAACAGAAGAGAGGTTCAGCTTGTTGTTATATGGTGTGATTATTTTATTTCTTTAATTCAGTGTGGAGAAGACTGAGTTGATCACTGATTTCAGAAGACATAAGGGGCAGTAAAACCGGTGACAATCCATGCTCAGAAGATAGAAATAGTTCAGTCTTATAAATGTATTCATTGCTGTTATTTATTGTGTTGCCTGCAGTTTACAACGCTGCTGAATGAGTTGCTGATGGATTGTGTTGCTTTTAAAGTACAATTAGTTTTCTTAACCTAACCTTACTAACACAAAGTGAACTGCTCTTTCTTTAGTTAGTGGGTGGCTCTGAAAAGAGCCGTTGTGGAATAAAACAGTGTCTTTACTTCTTCTTGGGAGCTGCTCTTTTCGGCTTGGCAGCTTTAGGCTTCGCCGCCTTGGGTTTGGGGCTCTTGGTCTTTATGGGGCTCTTGGCTGCTTTCTTCGGCGCCGCGGGCTTCTTCGGCTTCTTGGGGCTCTTCTTCGTCGTCTTCTTCGCGGCTGCAGCGGCGGGTTTCTTGGCCT
>NW_015511244.1:2083-2863 GCF_001515645.1 Sinocyclocheilus grahami | reverse complement strand
AGATTGACTCCCATAGATGGCCTGGACCTGAACTATTGCAGATGAGCAAACACTAAAATACAGCTCTTGCAGATGTAATGCAGACTCAAGTAGACTCTCCGTGATGTAGGTGTGCTGCAGGTTTAGGTTTAGGTTTGGGTTTAGAACTAGTTCTGATGAGAGTTATCGCTCAACATGTCATCTTTGCCAAAGTCACCAAACTTGAACACTGGAATGCAGTGAAATGTGAAATTTCTTTGCAGAGCTTGTCTGTCCAGTCTCCCCTCTCAACTGTTTGTGCACACAAAGTGTCCATTGTTGGGAATTGTGGCAAAGCAGTGCTTATGTTGTTGTTCAGATATGTTTACAGCAAGAGATTGTGTGATATATTCATTTTATTGGAATACATGCATCCACACCACAACAGATAACAAATGCGTCTTGAATTTACATAACGGGAATAATAAAGACAGTTTCTCACAGCATTTATTTTCACTAACTAACAAAGTTAAAAGGAAGAACAGTTGAAACAAATCAAACCATGACCAGCATTATAAATAATAATTGTAACAAAATTTCACATATTGTATACTCATGTGCTCATTTTAAATGTGGTCATCTCAAACTGTGAGTTAAAAAAATAATATATACATATATATATATTGTATCAGTTTTATAAATGCGTAGACACTATTAATTAGACATTTATAAAATTAAAAGGAATAATACCCAGCCATCTAACAAACAACCCCACAAAGTGATAAAAGAACACATACAGACACTTAATATTTACTGGTATTT
>NW_015511244.1:0-463 GCF_001515645.1 Sinocyclocheilus grahami | reverse complement strand
TCTACGTCTGTGCATGTTTCTCCAGCTTCAATCCTGATTTTCCGCAGGTGGTTTTTGTGAATTTGTCCCAAGGTATCCCTGATATGTGAATTTTGGGGGTCTCTTTCAATTGCCATTTTTGCCCAGTGTTCTGCCTCAACAAATTTGTTTTCCTCTTTCACCTCAATGTAATAAAAACGTGCAAGTGCTTGAGGATAAAATGGGTCTGCAGAGAACAAATCTGAAGCCAACTCCAACAAACGAATGCATTGCTCACTATTATTTTCACTTTCATGCATGATGTCAAGAATCAGTTTGGAAAACTTTTCCTTTTCCATCAGACCCTCGGGCCTTGAGATGAACATGCTCTTGCAAATTTGCTCATAATTGCTCTCATTTCCGTTCACCATGCTGTTCAAGAAGTCAATAGCGATGTCAAATCTTGTCACATTGTGCTCAGTGAACAGTTTTAGACAGGCATCAG
>NW_015511243.1:9725-10514 GCF_001515645.1 Sinocyclocheilus grahami | reverse complement strand
TGAATGTAATGTTTTCAGACACTTAACTGCATGTTATTTACAATTTAATGAAAAAGTTTAAAATTAGTTTAAAATGCACCGAGATATGCTGTTGAATGTACAAGCATCTATGGTAAATTGTGATATACTTAAATGTCCTTTCTACTGAGACTTGAATGTCATGTATTTAAACATCTGTAATTACACATTTGTAATATTGACGTTGCAATTTAGTACATTTATATCAATACATTTACTTAGAATAATGCAAAAATAATATGTTACTTTGCATGTGCTTTAGTATGTTAGTTAACATCAAACTAATGTTACTTATTTAAAGCATAAGAAAAGCAGAATTATTTCAAATGTAATTTAAGGGAAATGTTTTTAATTTGACATTATTACAAACTGCAATTTTGTAAAAGTCTAGTTAAGTGTGTTAAGAAAGTCATGAAAGTTAAGTACACTTAAGTGGCCTTTTCATTAATATTATATTATCTACAAGTACAGTTTTTTAATATGTGTTTCAGATTTAAAGTACTCTACAAGTGCACATTCAGTACAATTAAGTACACTTCACAGCTAAAGTTTCCAAGTAACTTCCCCAGCTCTGTTAGCAAGCATACTGCGGGTTATCGCTGCACAGCTGCTGGGTCTTTACTGAAAGTTACTTGCTGCAAGTTCAAGGTTGCAGCAAGTCTCCATATCAGCGCATGTTTGTACATGTGAGGCTGGTTGCGTGTGAAGCAGCTTTCCAAAGTGGCTTTACATTGTACAGCTGAAAGAAAGAGAGAGAGAGAGAGAGAGAGA
>NW_015511243.1:7297-8200 GCF_001515645.1 Sinocyclocheilus grahami | reverse complement strand
GACAGTATAAATCATTATAATCCATAATTATGTCCCCACTGGATGTAACGTTTATAATGGGTTTTAATGTTTTTGTCTCGTCGCTCCGGCCGGACACGGCATCACAGTATGGTGAGGGGCGTAACATTTCCGTCACACGCTTGAGGTATTCGGCCAATCACAACGCACTGGATAGCTGGCCAATCACAGCACACCTCGCTTTTCAGACCGATGAGCTTTGTAAAAATCGACGCGTTTCAGAAAGGCGGGGCATAGAGGAGAAACAATAATGTACAGTATGTGGAAAATAATGTGTTTTTTTAACCTTAAACCGCATAAACACATTTCATTACACCAAATAATTATCTTTTTAGCAACATCATATGACCCCTTTAAGACGTTTCTTGTATTTTATTTTTCAAACTTTTTTTTGTTTAAATAGTAATCATTTTCTTAGTCACTTTCTAACCTGTGAATCTTCTGTAATGTTCATAATATCAAAAGTTACTTAATTAAATCACTCTCCACGAAGTGACAATTTTTGGTGGGAAAACAAAAACACAAGTGTCAGCTGAGTTAATAGTAACATTCAAGATAATTAGATTCAGTTATTTGCATCACTTAAGTAGCACATCATACAACAAACTTGTAGCAGCCATTCAACTTCGGATCCTCTAAAGCAGTGTTTCCCAACCGGGGTGCCATCTGTCGAGAGCAGAGGTGCAGTGTAAAAAATCCTTTTATAATATTTTTAAATTGCTAAAATGTTCAAAAAAGCATCTATTATATAATATCCATTTCTGATGTCACCAATAATTAGAGATGCACCGAAATTTCAGCTGCCGGAAATTTGTTCATCGCTCAGGTTTCACTTTCACGTGGTGTGACGCTCTACATATTATCCGCTCTATGCGTGTGTGTGCT
>NW_015511243.1:2399-2995 GCF_001515645.1 Sinocyclocheilus grahami | reverse complement strand
ATTTTAGTAACATGGCTTTTCTCAAAGTATCACAGTTTTACCATGTGCTACCGCTGCTGTACCATGCTACTGTTTTGTTTTTTGCATTTTGACATTATTTTTATTAGAATTAAACACATTTCCACCTAAAAAAAAAAGTTGTTCCACTGCAATTTTACTGTAAAGAAATACCGTATTGAAGTAATAAGAATTGAATGAGAACATTCGCTGAAAATAATGACAAATAAATGCCTTCATGCAAATCTTATGCAACATTTTATTTAAAAATAAAATAATAATAATAATAATTTATCTTTTTTTAACATTTCATAGGGTGAAATGGGACTTAGATATTCACCACCATTGTTTCATTTCTAACAAATGTGCCCGAGTTCACATATTCTTTAATATAAATCCTCATTTTAAAATATGAGGACATTCTTATTGGCAATGTGGCAAGCGGTGGTTAAATGAATGTGGTTTGAACATCCTGTCAAAGACAGGAAATAGGTTGTGCAACTCCAATGACTTTTACATTATCTAGTCATCTGATCCTTTATTTGAATGCAGTTCAAATATCAAACTTTATACAAGGCCAGTGAATCATAATAAATTAC
>NW_015511243.1:0-1832 GCF_001515645.1 Sinocyclocheilus grahami | reverse complement strand
TATTCCCACAAAGTATCAAGAGGATATCAGCAGAGATGAGTGCCAGAGCAGCGTCAGAAATGCTACAGCGAGCATTCTTTAGTCAGCATGTCATTCTCCAGAGACAGAGAAAATGCTGTCAGTGTCACATTTCATATTTTAGACTTCTGTGAATATGAGATACAATGTGGAGATGCAAAAAAATGGTTTGCACTACACACTTCTGGCAAGCAAAAACCAGAGTTTAGATAGGGGCAATAAAGTGAAATATATTTTTAAAAAAATGCTAACTAGATGCAACCAACATATCAAATAAACAAATCTTGTGAAATCCCAAATGTATTTGGCAGCGAGTCAACAGATAAGAACTTTATGCAAAAACAACGTTGCATCTTTGTCAAAAGGTTATTCTAAAGTCACAGCGCATAAAATTCAGACGACAAACAAACATGACCTTGAATTGACCTTTCTGAGCAATCTCAGGTCTGCACATTTTTGAACATTACATCATGCAATTGCAGAAAGACATTTTACGATACTTTTATGGTGATTTTTGGAGCTTGACAGTCCCTGCCCTCATCCACTTTCATTGTATGGAAAGGAGCAGCTCGGGCATTCTTCTTTTTTCTTCCACGTGGGGTAATTAACATTAACATTCATTCCACATTCAGGTAAGTAAATTAATGAACTATACCTTTAATGCCAGTGTAGGCTTTTAATTTACACATAAACAGATTAGCATCTCCATAGACAGCAAAAAACAGCAGAAGCTAGCAAAGGTCAAAAGGTTAGATTTTTTGAGTCAGCTAATGAAGCTAGAGAGATTGTTTTTACTGAATGATAGACGGGGCAACATCATACAAAAACCAGAACAAGCAACTAAAGTGTAAGCGTGTGGCGTTGGTTTTCTTTACAAGAAATGAAAGTTAAACTCAGAAATCCAGTTGCAGAATGGTATAGTTTTATACCAGAAGTTATCTAACAATAACCAACTATTCAATCCTTTGACAATTGACTCAACATTTCCTACTCATAATTAGGGCCACTTCATTTTTAATTATGTATTCACAATTAATTAAAAATTCAACAAAATTGTGAATACTGCGATGTCTGCTTAGCAGACTAATTAGACTAATCCTTTATCCTAGATCCTTTGCTGTCTCATGACTTGCAAGTATTAAAACGATATTTCTCTCAAAAATCACAATTCTGTCATCATTTACTCAGCCTCAGAAGAATGAGAAATGTCTCTTTTTTTTTTTTGGTCCATACAGGGGAAGTCAATAATCAAAAATCTATATTGTTACCAACATTTATCAAAACATAGTCTGTGTTTCATACAGGTTTGGAATGACAAGAGGGTGAGTAAATTACTATTTTTGGGTAAACTGTGTGGAAAAAGAGTTTTACTCTTTTACTTGTTGAAAATATCAAATATTGTGAAAAGGGGAAAAAAACTATGGTTTTTAACTATATCACCTAGTCCTGCTCCCAACACTCTTCCTCTTCTGATTTTATCCTCACTGCGTTAGCTACAATATGCTGAATATAAGGAATAAGGCTTTTTCACCTCCCACTCTCTGCTGAAGCTGTACTTTGACTTTGACCCTGGAGGCAGTGAAGGGGAGAGATAGAGAAGCAGGAGGGAGGGACAAGAGCACGGAGGGAAAGAAGACATAAAGAGGGCTTGTGCTCCTTTTCAGGACTGTGAGCGAGGAGCCTGGGAACGCGGAGCAGTTTGGCCAGCCTGATAGAAATATCCTGAGCTGAAATGTAAACAGGCCTGATCTCTGATCTTCCCGGAGAGCCCCTGATCTGACCCGGCATTCCACCCAGGGGTTCAACGCTGACAT
>NW_015511242.1:21421-22507 GCF_001515645.1 Sinocyclocheilus grahami | reverse complement strand
AGACCTTTGACACCAAAAACACACCACGCATTTTGGATCACAAGTCAGTCCCGGTCATGAATAATAACCACATAACAGTCTTCTGTGAATGATTTAATTTGGCTGATTGTGTTCTTTATTCCTTATCATTTATCTACATTGCTCTTTATTGCAAATTAATTCTAGAGTGGTGTTCTGGTTTGGGGATTTGAATTTCCGTATAGAGGACCACGGGATGCTGTTTGTAAGGAACTGCATCACCAGCCAGCGTTATAATCTTCTTTGGCCTAAAGATCAGGTACTGGTCAATAGATGTAGTAACAATGTCTATACATGCAAATGAAAAATGTAGTAACATATCAATCGTATATTTGCCGATCCAGAAATAGTAACTCACTTAATTTATGCAATAATGTTAGTTTGTGTCTGTGCATGTCAATATCTCACCAGCTCACCATGATGAAGCAGAAGAAAGCTACTTTGCAGAAGTTTGAAGAAGGACCTCTTGACTTTCAGCCCACCTATAAATTCGATTTGAACTCCGATAACTATGACACAAGGTAAATGACACAACTTATTACAGTACATCCTGCTGTATTTTGTAGTCATTGGTTTTAAAGTCAATAAGACATTTTCTTTGCTCAATCATGGTCTTTTTGTGAATGATAATTGTGGCACATTATTCCAGAATGTAATGCCTTTGAAATTCTATTCATTTTACCTTATTTTTAATAAGAAAAGAAAATACCACTTTTCACAACACAGCCAATTCCTGATGGATAAAATCAAGTCCTGCTCAACTTTTTGTTTCACTCATACATATATTTCTATTGTGGAATTAAAATGGATTTCATGTTGACTTTAATTGCAGTACATAGCAATAGTAATCCCCATAATATCCTGAATCTCCCGCAGCTCCTCCTTCAGGGCTGTTTTTAACTGTCAGATGTTCACAGATGCTCTTTTTCACCCCTGCAGGGTACAGAAGACATGGTTTGGTTTTAAGTAAGCTTTCAAATTCCCATGCGCTTCCTAACTTAATCCTTCCTACCCTGCTTGTCTAGCATTCCACCAGCATTCCTTTCCCTGTTTGTAGCATTCCGCCAG
>NW_015511242.1:19334-20743 GCF_001515645.1 Sinocyclocheilus grahami | reverse complement strand
TCTTTAAAATAATTTTGTTTTCTATACCTTGTATTAGAATATTTGAGAAATATTTTCAGTTCAACTGAAATTTATTTGTATAACGCTTTTTGCAATAAATATTGTTTCTATTCTTTGTAAAAAAAAAAAATTCTACAGCCCCCCCTAAAATCCCTTAGATTACCCTGGTTTGAAAAGCACTGTTTTAGAACAATTTGTACATGTATAGATAGACCAATATGCCACTTGTCTGTCCTTAGTGTATTTGGTGTGAGGAGTTTGAGACATAAACATGACTTTCTTAGTTATAAAAAGCATGCCACATGAATTCATTTTCACAAAATGAATGATGGCTGTACAGAAAGGCATGCTAGTGTTCTTCTAGTTGAAAGCAGTACAATTCTGGAAAAGGGATTCAAATCAACTAACTTTATTGTATGTTATTAACCGATTTAAACTTGTTTTCCTCTCTGTGTGATTGGCTAGTGGAAAAAAACGCAAGCCTGCGTGGTGTGACAGGATTCTCTGGAGAGTGAAGCCCAAGTCCTCACTGTCAGAGGACGCTAATGAAGACGGTCAAAATCAAGAGGATCCAAAGAAACAACTGGAGGAGCAACATAAAGACGAGTTCCCTCTAAAACTGAGCCAGGAGTTTTACACAAGTAAACTAGAGTACGGCATCAGCGACCATAAGCCCGTCATCGGCATCTTCCGCTTTGAGGTGGGGAGGAGTTTGGTTAACATAATAGCCATTATTGTTCTATAAAATACTACAAGAATGACTATTTATTTATCTGACACCAGTTGAGAAAGATATATGAGACGCCATTGCTGCAGGTGTGCGCTGAGGGAGAATGGAGTGCCGACTTTGATGCCCTCATAACCTACAGCCTTCCCCAGTCCTTTCCCTCCAGTGCCTGGGACTGGATCGGTTTATATAAGGTAAGAGAGGTTCCCAAAATGTGGTCTGTTCTGATAAGGTCACAGACCAAAAATAATCAATATAATCGTGTATGGTTACAGTAGTGATACTAAAATACAGTATTGTGAACTAATGTTATCCAGGGTGTTGTTAATATAGACCACGTGCTTGTCACTCCACAGGTTGGTTTTAAAAGCGTTTCAGACTATATCACGTACACCTGGGTGAAGGATGACCAGGTGTCTTTCACTGATGAGCTCTTTCAAGTATGCAACATTTGCAGTCTATGTTGCTTTAAAACTGTCAAATAATTTGTTTTTGTCACATAAGCAACCAAGCAGTAAATGATATTTTCTCTGATCACAGGTTTATGTGAACAAAGATGAAATCCCTGTTCTTGGGGGAGAATGTGTGCTGTGCTATTACAGCAGCAACTTGCAGTGCATTGTGGGTATTAGTCAACCTTTTAAGGTGAGTAATATTTTACTTCTATATTTCATGCATACAT
>NW_015511242.1:9556-10527 GCF_001515645.1 Sinocyclocheilus grahami | reverse complement strand
TATATATATATATATATATATATATATATATATATAAACATTTTCTTTTACTATTTCCAGAACTGCAGTGACTCCTGAGGAGTGGGAGAGCCTCTGCATCTTAAACATTAGCAAAGCCGAGAAGGAGAAGAACAACTCTCTTTCTCTGAGAGCTCTTGTGGACAGCCTGCTCGAGCAGACGGCTGCAGACATGCGCAGACAGTACGAGGCCACGGGAAGGGCTTTTGAGCTCCGCATAGAGGAGACCAAAACTGCCAAAACACAGCTTGAGAACCAGCTCAATGAAGTCAGTTGCACTTGTAGTATAAAATAATTTCTACTAGTGAATTAAGGCACAGCAACATTATAATATATATTATGAAAAATATATTTATTTTGAGATTTGTTAAAATTATATTTAACAATTTTATTCAATATTAAATATTTGTATCTATTTTATATTAAATATTATTTCATATTTAAACATTGAAGATTAATTTTGAGTGAGTGTTAGGTCATGGCTAAATTAAAATAATTTAATAATATTTGACAATAATATAGCCTATTGTGCATCCTTAGTAACTAGCCATATAACACTCGGCAAAATTCAAAGTCAAAAATTTATATGTTTAGCATTTGAGTAATTAGGATCAATTTCAATGTAATCTTGTCTGTAACATCCCGGATCCTTTTATAGGGTTTCATTCTAGTTTTTTTAGGTTATAATTTGACTAGTTTGGTATGTCTATGTGCTCTCTTAAAGCTGCTAGCAGAGACAGCAAATCAGGAGAAAAATCTGGAGTCTCTACGTGTGGCAATCGCAGAGAAAGACGCTCCATTCAAAGTGGCTCAGACTCGACTGTTCTCTCGCAGCCAAAGGCCCAACGTTGAGCTCTGCCATGACCCGGCTCAAATCCGACTGCTGGAAGAGGTCAAGGAGCTCGCAAACCACATTGAGAGGTAAGTGAAAGGATGGATATATATATATATAT
>NW_015511242.1:1499-3909 GCF_001515645.1 Sinocyclocheilus grahami | reverse complement strand
AATCATTTTGACCCATACAGTGTATTTTTGGCTATTGCTACAAATTTATCCGTGCTACTTTTGTGGTCCAGGGTCACAATTATCAACCCTAATAGCAATTATTAGCAATGCCATAATTCCATAATTCATCATAATTTCATTTCAGATGCCCCAATAATCCTGAACAGCTCCCGTTGTTTCATGTGGGGTGATGACCTGAGCTGCGTGTGTGTCCGCAGTGGTGTGCCATTACCCCATATACACTGGCTGGTGGATGGTGCTACTGAATATAACAGCGCTGTTTCAGCAGAGAACATGTTAAGCATCATAACCGTCTCCACTGCTGATCTTGGAAAGCTCAACGCAACCATTTGTGTCAGTGAAAATCTCATTGGGCTGGCAATAATGGAAATCCAAGTGCTCAGTCAGGCTGAAAAACCCAAAGGTAGACAGGATGCAATCACGTGTTTTACAAGAATTTTACATTTCTGCCATAGTGCCCATATGTCAGACATCTGTCTGGCTTCTTGGTGGCTTCTTACACGAAAATTCCCTTTATTCTCCTCTTATTTTTGCCATCTCTTAGTAAGTTGGAGTTTTTCCACCCCTTGGATATTCTTCACCCTTTCCGTTGTTCTAAACGTCATCTTTGCTTCCTCTTTGATTGTCGTCTTACCGTAAGAACTTTATCAATTCAAGAAATACACATTGACTGGCAGTTTCTATAATGTTTGTATTTGTCACTAATTCCACACGTTTTAAACTGACCATTTTGACAGGAGGAGAGAAAGAGACAAGAAACCAAAAGATGACGACCATGTCTACATGACTGCAACGAAGAGAGAGGAATCGGTGTATGAGACTATCAAAATGTCTTCAGAGAGATTTTAGTGATGTAGTGATTTGATCAACACATTACAGCTGAAATAAAGCTTTTTATTGAGTTTATATGTCAAGTCAAGTGTTTCTTTTACACTGTAACATGTAGTGGAACAGTTAGCATGCATGTTAGCACAAGCTAATGTCCTAAAACTCCAAAATAAACGACTTTGTGTGTGTGTGTGTGTCTTTTTTACTTTATGCTTTTGGAAAGCTTTTGGACTATGTATTATTATCAATGTTTTAGAAAAATATCTTAACATCATCTGATTATCTTGATATCATGTTGATGGTTTCAATTATTTCATGTCTTAAAAATGACTTTTTTTTTTTTAGAAAGAATTCTCTCAGACCTGCTGGGAAGTTTTCTCTGAATTCCTGACACAGCAACTGTGGCTGAAGCGGTGGTGTTTGTTTGTGGCAGGACCATCAGACCAATGGAAGATGAAGGGAGCGGGTCTTGATCTCGGGAACGTAATGAAACTGTAAAAATGTAAATAGTAAAACAATGATCATTTCAGTGCTAGAAATGTTTCTGTGTTAGATTAGTGAGTTTACTGTTAAGCATCGGTGGTGTAATCCAAATATTGTGTAATAACGTTGTGCAACGATGAGTTACTGAAATTGGAAACAGATGAAGATCAAGAAAAACAGCACCAATCTGATCAGAATAAAAACTGCTGTCACATCAGGGTTTTTGAGCTCTTCAAATAGTGGGTAAGCAATTAGGCTATTTATTTCAACATCTCTCATCAACGGTTTTATAAATGCAAATCGTGTTTTTTTTCTCCTTTCTCAAAAGTGTTAATACCTAAATACTGAATTTCATTAGAATGTCATATAAAAAATAGTTAGTAGGCTACTTACTACTGTCATATTTGTGCTACAGTATTAACAAACCTGATTTCCAGTGATTATTTTTGTTTCAGCACATTAATCTGAGATGCTGCAAATGCTGCTGTTCATCTTGACTGCCATTATAATGACAAACAGTAAGCTTTTACGTGAGTGCTGACTTTTATGTTATTTCTTGATTATTCCATTTGAACCAGTACTATTTTGTTGTAGTTTTTCAACATATTCCTTCTCTCGTTTCTCTCGTCCGTGACTGATAAAAGCTACTAAAAATACAAATTTGTATCTTTTGTATAAATAATCTCAGAAGTAGCCAAAAGAAGGAAGGTAACATGAACAGAAGCAGCCAGTTTTCCTTTAGTGCACTGTGACACCGTCTAGATACTTTGCTATTTTTATAAGACATTTCTCATGAGAGTGTTAAGAGCTCTGGATGACGATGCAAAATATACACATTATTGCAAATGTTTGTTGATATAGTCATACATTTCTAGTTAGAACACATTAAACAGTGTAGAAGACAAATAAATAAGCTTGCATGTATGTCAACAGTCTGTCTGATCTTTTGATTTGATTTTGGTTTTCAGACCCTGATGCACCAACTAACTTCTCCATCAATGTAGAAAACAGCATCACTGGAGAGGACGGTTTGTGCATCAGAGTGTTCTGTGTTTGCACTATCCCTAAAAGTGTCTCA
>NW_015511242.1:0-1489 GCF_001515645.1 Sinocyclocheilus grahami | reverse complement strand
ACCTGGTTCAAAGGAGATCCACAAAACCCATCTGTTGAAGTTCCTAATTTTTCCAGAAATATTGGATTTTCTCACAATGAGAAAGAGTGCAGCTTTTTGCTAAACCAATTGGTTCGGGGCAAATCTGATGGTGAATACAGATTAAAACTCGAGTGGGGAGAAGGAAACGTGTATATCTTTCCTCAGACGGTAAACATTACTGTTAAAGGTGTGTATTTGTTTATATGCTTTTTGACCGAGAAACATACAAATCCAAATTAATTTATAGAATTTTTCATTCCATTAAATAATTGTTTTTAGAGCTTACCCAGAAACCAACAATAAAGGTCCCACTGCTCACAGTGGGAAAGAAGGCCGAGATATCCTGCAAAGTTCCAGGGGACTGCAGAGAACCCTTAGCAGATATTGTGTGGACAGGGATTAGGCCTAATAAAACTAGACTTGGAGCTCGTGGAGTGCCTGGCCGGGATCAGCACTTTTCTATAATGACTTTTTATCCTAAGCCTGAACATCACAATACTGAGCTCACCTGCACAGTGACACTTCAAGGACGTATTCGGACTGAAAGTACTGTCATCCTCAAAGCAAGACGTATGTATCGCTAAACCACATCATAAATTCTAATTTGAAGGAAGGCGATAAACACCATATTTTAAATAAACATAATTTGTATTTAGATTCCCCAATAATCCTGAACAGCTCCCGTTGTTTCGTGTGGGGTGATGAACTGACCTGCATGTGTGTCAGCAGTGGTGTGCCGTTACCGCAGATATCCTGGCCAATATTGAACGGTACCACGAAATACTTCAGTGCTGTTTCAACAGAGAACACCATCAGCATTAGCAACATCTCCATTCCTGGTTTTAGTAAAGTCAACGCCACCGTTGAATGTGTCAGTGAGAATCTCATTGGTACGACACAGATGGAAATCCAAGTGCACAATCATGGTGAAAAACCTCAAGGTAAGCAGGAGGCAATCATCATGTCTATTTTATACAAATCATCCAAAACATTTCCATTAGGAAAATCTTCATTGTTTTCTATTCTCTTTTTGTCATTTTTTTTAGACATAAGTTGCAGTTTGTCAAGCCCTTGGATATTATTTACCCTTTCATTTGTTCTAAATGTCATCTTTGCTTCCTGTTTGATTGTCTTCGTTGTACGGTAAGAAATTCGTAAACTCAAGAAACAGTTGTTGGCTGGCCGTTTCTATAGTTCAAATGTTTGTTAGTTAGCAATTCCACACATTTTACCATTACCATTTTGACAGGAGAGAAAAATATATGAAACCAAAAGATGTCGACCATGTCTACATGACTGCAATGAAGAGAGAGGAATCTGTGTACGAGACTATCAAAATGTCGTGAGAAAGGTCTTAGTGATTTGATCAACACATTAGCCTACAGTTTCTTATTACCTATCTTTTGGTCTCTATTTTTTGCTCATGTTACCAACAATAAAAAAACAAAAACATAATTCTCCCATCATT
>NW_015511241.1:9822-10521 GCF_001515645.1 Sinocyclocheilus grahami | reverse complement strand
GCGACTGAAGACAGAAAGACATGAACATCTCGGATGACATGGGGGTGAATAGATTATCAGGAATGTTTTATTCTGGAAGTGAACTAATCCTGTAAATGGGTGCAAATTGTATCTTTGTTTTGAACTATATCTTAACTGTTAACTAAGAAATATTGTGCTTTTTTGAGACCACAGGGCATTATCAGTAAATACAATATTAGACATTGATTAGAAAAAATATGAATATCTGTTCAAAGAATCTCTTGTGAAACTATGAATGTCTGTGTATCAAATTCAAAAATCTAATCTTGTTAAAGTGCTTTTTTTCTGAGATGCCATATCTCATGTAGTTTGGATTGTATACTGCACATTTTGGCTTGTGCAGTAGGCCATCATGAGTATGCAAGTATGTCTCCTTACTATTCTGTGCTCAATGTTTGTGGATGCAGGCACTGGTGTGAGCTTTCTGTGGAGTTAGTGTGAGGTGGAGAGTGATAAAGCAGTGATGGGGAAGAGATGAGAGCGCTGTATTCAAGCCACAGATATTTACTCTGATTAGCTGATTTGTTGTGCTGAAGTGAGTGAGTAGAGGACCCCGTCATTTAAGAAGCTTCTGTAATTGTCGCCTCTGCAAACACTTATTTTGCCTGACGGCTTGAAATGTTGTTTGCTAGTTCTCTCTCCCTTTTCTTGTTTTTTCTACTCTCAGAAAGGTACAGA
>NW_015511241.1:0-1868 GCF_001515645.1 Sinocyclocheilus grahami | reverse complement strand
TGAACTATCCCTTTAATGACAAGCGGCAGCATGTTTAGTACTATTTGTCTGCTGTCGCTTTAAGAGCCGCACGCATCCAATATACAGGCACTCATCCGTTTTTCGTTTTTGTTTAACTGGCAAGGCTTTAAAGCACATGCAAATAATGCAGTTCTTGCATATTGTGTACTCTTTGTTGATTTTGTTTGTCCCATTAATAGTATAAAAGCCGAAGTGGGTCCAGGGACTTAAACATGGCTGGGGCATCTATTATTTTAATCACACTGCTGTTTGCCATCCTGTTAAAAAACTCTTTTTCTTAGGCTATTTAACTCATGTTCACATTTCCCTCATTCATGTGTTGAGCACCACCTTGAGGAGCCATGAAGTAGCAACGCTGGGAGCAGGGAAATCTTTTTAGAGCTCCTTATTTTATTAATTAAAACATCGATATTTGGCGCCAGCGTATCGATTCTCATATCGCACTAAGGAGGACAACGATACATTGCCCTATCGATATTTTGTCCCACCCCTAGTGCAGACTAGTGCATAACCTGGATAAACCTTTCTTCTGGACATGGATCAACAGCTTAATGCTACAACACTCACACACAGAAGCTTGGGAAATGTTCTTGGCCTCAGCAGAGCTTAGTCAAAGCTAAACAGCAGAGCAACAAACTCTGTAAACTCTTGCTGTAAATTAAAGAGGGTGACGAAGTCTTACTGGAGCCTCTTGTAAGCACTCAGGCCTGTCGCCATTTGCCGAGAGGGAGAGAGAGGCCCAGTAAAGGGCTTTTATAGCAGCCATCACTTGTCCCCATTTAGAGATGTTTACTCCACAGCATGCCACGCTCATCTCTGCACCACACTGCACTCTGGCTGCCTGGGAAATGTGTTCCAGCTGATAAAAACAAGTACCCATGAACCTAAACTGAAGGATTAGAACAGGGTCACCTCATCCTTCACTGTAAGTCATCTTAACAACTGCCCCCTGCCTTTATTTGTTCCCAGTGTGCTTTTTTTGTTTAGAGGTTTTCAGAATGTTTACTACAATTCATAAACTAGTTGATAATGTAGTACATGTGACCCAGGCATAAAATAAGAGGGAAAGCTTAATTGTTGTCCTAACCAGCCACAGACAGCACTGCAGCCGCTCTGATTTGATCCCCTTCACATGTATATTAAATAGAAAAAACAGTTTTCTTTTCATGCATCATTTTTGGCTTTGAGTACAGAACAGCTACAACAGAAATAGCTGTCAGTGATAAACAGCTCAAATAGATATGGTTATGGTATCATAGAAACTTTATTTTTGGTGACTTTATCATCCACTAACCTCAGCCTCTCACTTTCTTTTTCTTCTTTACCACCTCCTCTTATTCCTTTAGGAATAGTATTACGAAAGCCTCAGTGTTTTTTAACCCCTCCAGATCTCTAGCCAGGTATGTCTTGATTAAACATACTGGTGTTACGAATTCAGCATCCCTGTTACTAGAAGGCACAAGTCCAAAAACGCTAATTGGTGCAGCTCTACTTTGCCTAATGAGAATATTGATTAGCACGATGAGCAGCTGGCCATCTGTTGACACAGTGTGCTGGAAATACACACAATGTTCCTTTCTCAGCACCGTATCAGTAGAGTCACACTAGAGCCACACATCAGTACTGTTTTTTTTAGTTTGTAGAATAGTACTATGTCCATTTTAATTTAACTTGTGGTGTCTGCAAATATGATCATTTGGCATTTTTAATATAGTCTTGTGTCATATCTTGTATCTGATATTACTGTTTAACTGACAGACAGCTGCTTTCAAACACTTTTGTGATAAGCGTTCACGCCTTATTTCATTAATTTTATTCAAACAATATTGAGTTTTGGGTGACAAAGT
>NW_015511240.1:9463-10531 GCF_001515645.1 Sinocyclocheilus grahami | reverse complement strand
TGTGTGTGTGTGTGTGTGTGTGTGTGTGTGTGTAAACAAAGAATCATTTTAGTATGTGGGTAAGTGATAAATAGTGTGTCTATGATAATGAAAACGAAAAATCTAGTTTAAAACACCTGTGCCAAGAAACTCTCTCTGTATTCATATTGGTTTTATTCAGTTTTGGGGGGGAATTTAATACTTTAATACCATTTTCAAGAACAGTTTCAGCTGAATGATTTGAAAAATGCACTGTGGTGTGACCATCAAGTAAAAAGTAATAACATATTGCTAACTTCGGTCATTTCCTTTCACATCTTAATCATTATTGAAAAAAATAATTAAACAATTAAATTAAATATATTTTAAGGTATTTTTCAAATATGAATGATTAATTCATACATATGATTGTTATAATTGTCACACCATTTGACATTTTACAACCTGAACAAACACTGATTGTCATAAAAAGGTCAAATTATCTGATAATTTAAGAGACTTTTTGATCATGTTGGTAGGACCACATGACTTTGTTAGTTGTAATAGGCAGTAAAGCAGCTTTATTTGTTTATTTTTAATAAGAAGAAATAATAAAATACTATACCGAAATGTTTATGTTTTTCCCCACATATTGTCGTTCTTTTTAATGAGGGGTTTCCCCCATTATGATATCAAAACAGTTGACCTTGAAAATAACATAAAAATCAATTTAAATGTAAAAATTCATAAAGAAATGCAATGTATTGAGGCCATTATATGTATAAACTGCATCTTTAATGTTGTTGTTTTTTATATAAATTAACAAATAAATGAGGTAAGTATACCAAATGTTCCTTTCAAGGAAACTTTAGTTTCACTTTTCACTTTATTTTTTCATGCATGGAACCATAATGACATTTTTGTAACAATACCATACCATCTACTACCACTATAACAACATTTCATACCGTCTATTGTTTACTCATAAGATATGCTATTCATGCAAATAAAATTCATACTGACTGAGACACATGTTTAAGAACAAAGCAGTGAGAATAGCATGGGTGGAAAATCACACTGCAAGTCATAGGGGTGTTATGTAACTTCTGG
>NW_015511240.1:7802-9163 GCF_001515645.1 Sinocyclocheilus grahami | reverse complement strand
AATATTTGATCACCCCAGGCAGGGGGTCTGAGTGTTGTAATGACCAAGTCGGCAGGCTGCAGTCTGTTTATGAACACAGTATTGAAATGCCATTGAGCCCTTTGGGTCAGCCTTTGAAATGAAACAGATAAGATAATTGTCCCTAATAGAATCCAGAAAGCTGGTGCAGCAAGGCTTTCCCCAGGACCTTTCTCACTTTTTTGGGTTTCCTTTTATTATTTTTTCTGTCTCTCTTGAGTATGCGTTTGTGAGGCGTGTGGAAGTCGCTTCTTAATTTAAACCAGGCCCAGTTCTGCCAGACCCTGGAGTCTGCAGCTCGCAGACCTTTTGAAGTCGCGAAAGTTTTCGAAGCGCAGTTGGCCTTCTAATTTGGTTGCCGTGGTTACTCTAATTTGCACACTTTAATGCTGACTTTATTATGAAGGAAAGCAGCGCCTTGGGCATTTGCGTGGATATGGGCCCGGTGTCAAAGGTCACCCCGGTTTAATCTGAGATTTTGAAAGCTGCCATCGCCAAATCGCATCCGTCACAGAAGCAAAAGTAACTATACTAGTCCAAAACGCTTGATTGTGATAAGGCAACTACTTTTAAAAGATGCAAAGGTTCATGGGAATGAAGTGGAAAGAGTCCAAGGGCTTTTTTCTTTCCTCAGGTGGAAGTTTTAGCATGCGTTTGTGGGTGGAGGAAGAAACTGCAGAACAATGTGTGCAACAAAACATTCACTAAACACAACTACTTTGTGTTTATCGGTCAAGGATGTGGCACTCATTATTTTGTCATATCTGTTAAATAATTCCAAAATGCATTAAAATTAAAAATTAATTTTGTTATTTTTCAAGGGCATAAAGTGAAAACATCAGGGTATACTGATACTGTTCTGATATCATAATTTTAAAAATGCTTCATTAATAGAATTATATTCGAAAAAATTATTTAAAAAATTATTAATTTATATTAAACCATTAACATTTGTATAGGTCTTTATATCAGAATAAAAAAAGACATTCTTAAAGCTTGGCTTAATCTTTTATTGTTCTTTCTTACAACAAAAATGAACAAAACTGAGTCACTGCTTATTAATGTTTGGAAAATCTTTGTTCATGAAATCAAATTGTTCAATCAACATGCAGAAACATTGAAAAGAAAACAGGAAATTACATCATAAAGAGAACACTTGCAGATCCTTAAGACTGTCGACATCAATACATCTCTTTAAATAATACGATAATTTGATCTTTTCATGACAAGGCAAGCTTAGTTCAGCTTGTAATGTCATGTGGTGCAACTCCCCCAAAACTTAATCATATTTTTGAATAAATAGTTCATGATATTTGTAAATTTGTGATCTTTTATATATATAT
>NW_015511240.1:7374-7792 GCF_001515645.1 Sinocyclocheilus grahami | reverse complement strand
TATATATATATACATTTTTGAAAACAATGATTTCTTGAAAAGGTTTCTTGAAAATGTTGTAAAATCTTACCCAATAACTGCCTGATTGTCATGATCGTTTTGGCTTAGCGCTGTGGTACATATGTATCTTAAAATCTTAACTGCAAAATAATTGCATATAAAAACAGCTGCAGCTTCATTGTGCAATATATGCATTATTCTCTGAAATCATCAATGCTTTCTTTATATATCTTTCCAATCTACGCTCATGATTTAAATATAACTCTTCAGTCAATCCTTGTACACATCATGCAGCTTTACAATGGTAGTGAAATGGCGAGGAAGGAGGATGGAATGGCGTATTGGAATGGAGTTTTCCTTCAAGGCTGGTAGTTTGCACTCATCCACAGCCCATGAAGAGTTAATGTTGTGTGTCGCA
>NW_015511240.1:4312-4683 GCF_001515645.1 Sinocyclocheilus grahami | reverse complement strand
ATGTATGTGTCTGGGTTATTTTGGGTGCAGTGTGAACATGTTTCTGAAGTGAATCCCATTTTAAACAATTTCTGTCCGGTTAAGTGAAATCTGTGAAGTACCTCATATAAGTTGCAAGTTGGCATTTTTGTCATAAAGTATATATTTGTGCAGATTTGTGTCCAGAAATCGGCATCAGGAGCAATAGATAGTTCTGATTCCCATTTAGAATGTGGTAAATGCATTGTCTGATTTTAATATTATTCTGTATATTTTGGAGAGTATTTTTTTTTAGGACGATATATTAATTAACTCTGAGATTAAAGGTGAAAGTTCTAGATTTGTGATCCAAATGTTGATTTTTGATTGGATAGATGATTTGATTTGTAGAT
>NW_015511240.1:0-3575 GCF_001515645.1 Sinocyclocheilus grahami | reverse complement strand
AATGATGATGGGGGATCTTGTACATTATCGTCTACATTAATATGTAATCTGCGTAAAGACTGATTTTGTGCTGTTTGTTTAATGTTTGAACTCCTTTAATGTAGCTGTTTTGGCCAATGGCTGCTGCTAACGGTTCAATAAAAATGGTGAATAATGAGGGAGAGAGTGGGCGTCCTTGTCTAGTCCCCAAGTGCAGTGTGAGGCTACCTGATGTTAGTCCATTAGTGATGACAGCGGCTGAAGGTGATGCATATAGAATTTTAATCCAATTAATGAATGACTCCGCAAAACCAAACCTCTCTAATGTGGAAAACAGGAATTTCCAGTTGACCCTTTTGTCAATGAATGCTTTTTCTGCGTCCAGAGTGACTATGATAGTTTTTGCTTTTTGAATTGAAGAATAATATATTAAGTTGAATAGTCTGCATGTATTGGTGGATGCTAGTCTACCTTTAATGAAACCGGTTTGATCTTGGGTGTGTTTCCAGTATTGATAATCATTAAAAAAATGTCGACTTTGAAGGATCATATGACACTGAAGACTGGAGTAATGGCTGATGAAAATTCAATTTTGCCATCACATGAGGATATTAGAATAGAAAGCAGTCATTTTAAAAATATTTCTAAATTTTACAGTATTTTTTTAAACAAATTACATCAGCCTTGGTGAAAATTTTAGACTTTTTTTCAAAAACTACACAGAAAAGGGTAAATATTTTTTTCCACAATAAAGTCATGTTATTACAATAACAATAAGGTACAAGTCAAAATTAATATTTTGTGGTAATCAACATTTGTCACAAATGCTATCCATTGACCTTTACTTGTACTGAATCTGAAATATTCCTTAAAGTTCGAATTGTCACTCTACCAGGCTTCAAGCTGTGAGAAAGAGTCAAAGGGGCATCCCTGGGGTTGACCAAACATAAGGCAGGCTGACCAGATCCCAACAGCGAATGCGTAACACAATACCTGCGAGCATGCCGTGGGATGCTTTGAACTTGATTTAGTACCCGGGTCACAAGCGACTTGGTTTGCCTCGCTACAGGTTGGAGCCAGAACCCTGGGGACACCAATCCCTTAAGTCAGTGCTTGATATCATCCTCCACGTTACGACAAAGTCACGTGAGATTAACTAGCAAGGTGCCCTGCAGAGATCACTCAGACCTTAGAAATAGCACTTACAAATATTATTAGTCCCGTTTAGGCTGGCTTATATATGTAATAAAAATCAGACTTTCAACATTACCATACTGCAGTCAAAATTCCGATGTCATTGCAGGGTTTTTGGGAAACGACATCAAAGGTCTGTTGAGAATAAGAAACAGAACCACCTTGTGCACCGATCACAACAAAACATGCTGATCTATTCGATTCGTCACCTTTTTCCTCTGAACTGATTCATGTAAAACATTTTCAGTTCCTTCTTTCTGCTCTTGCATTAGGTGGTTTGGAGAGATTTCATCTAATCCCCAATAGTTTATTGTACATTCGATTAACAGAGATTCAAACCTGCACACAGAATTGTTGGTCCGTAATAACAAATACTACATAATTTCATAAATGCCAGGACAAGTTCTCACAGGTGTTTTATATGTTTTGTAATGTTATACAGTTGATTAATTTAAATTTTGTTGGCCACAAGAGTTTATGTTAGTTTTTACATACAAACTTGCAAAATATGTACAATTGTTTTGTGCTTCTGTTTAAATTTAGCTGAAAAATCAATTGGAACCTTGTATTAAGCTGTTTAATGGCAGATAGTCACAACTTAGTGTACAAATATTGTGGCTTTTTTTGTTTTGTAGCCAATGTATGTGACTTTAAAAAATAAACATAGCCTTAAAAATATTCACTAGAATAAACGTGTTGCAACAGGCTCCAATCTTATTTTTGTACTTTTGTCTTTTGCAATCAAAATTTTTAAAGTGCTTCTGTTTTTATTGAATCTCAGGTTATATGAACTGACATCAGATGACTGAAACATGACACCTTTGAATCATATATGAATTATAATAACAGTAATCCTGCTGGGAAAGGAACTGAAATTTGAGTCAGATTGAGTCATCTTCATCAGAACCGATGCTGACGGACGGTCTGATTCTCTCTGTACAACCACAGCACCAGGAAAAAACTAGTCACTAAAAACTTTTAAATATAAAATTGAGTTTTATATATCTAAATGCTAAGACATCCTATTAGTTTTTTTTAAAGTATATTGTAAGAGATTATCTTACCCATAACATGCAGCAACTTCTAATGGTCAGTTAGATATGACACATTTACTTCACACATTTATGCAAACAACCTTTAGAGAAAAAGACTTTATGCTGTTTAAAATTTGTAGATAAAAATATTACCAACATGCAAAGTTTAAAAATATTTGCCGCCTATAAAATCACATGATTTTTTTTAAAGTTAAGACTTACCTAAGCAATATCAGATATCATTTTTGTATCATATCAACCACAAAACTGACATGAAGGTATGTTAATAAGGCCAGATAAGACTGACATGCTCTTAAAAAATACAGCCATCTATTTTTGATGTGATATTTCATTTTTATTTGCGTCTTTTAGATTTGAAGATAATTTCATGTTGCATAAGCTCTAGCTACCTAATTTCGAAATAAAACCATGAAATGTAAAACGATTAGCATTTTTTGCCAAAACATGATTAGGATGCAGAGGTTAAATGATAATGACCCTCCTGTTTTAACCTCAAGGCTGTTGTTAGCCCCATTTACGCTTCCTGACATGCAGAGGAAGGAAAAGGGGAATCATTGTAATGCCCAAGAAACAACACATCACTTATCTTCCTCATATAGTGGTGAAAGTAGGCCTGTGTTTGAGAGCTCCGGTGGGCTCCAGGTTAATGACTCTGTGGAGCTTAGTAGCTGTTCAGGAGCCGACACCATGGGAGGGTGAGTGGGGGGTGTCATTAGGGTGATCGCCCCTGGGTCGGAGAAAGTGACGTAGGCCGCTTGACTGCTAAGAGCATCAGTCACACATAGTCGAATTCTCAATGTATGAAAGATTCCTTAGTACTGAACATTTGAAGCTAAAAGACCATGAGGTCTTTAATGATGAGCCAATCATAACATACCTAAGGGTTCACTTTTTGCTCTACTAAATGATTCTGGAAAAGTGCATTAATTTGACATCTATGGAAATTAACAAAGTGCTCCGTGGAAGCTTTAAGATGTCCGAAAGGACTTGTGTTTATTTAACAGGGCCGTCAGAAAAAGAGTCAGTCTCGTTCATGAAAACTGACGTTCAGTTCTCTTTCCGTTTGCCTGACAAAGGCATTCTTTCGTGCTAGAGCCGCAAGTTGTATTATGCATAGCAGTATATAGTCACTAGATACTCTCCTTCATAACAGGTTGGATCCAGATGGGGAATTTTACTGCCAAACAGAAGAACAAAAGAGTTTGCCGGAGCAATATGGTGTTAAGTGATACAACGTGAGCAGCTTAATATATTTTCAGAATCTTTGTCTTGGGGATGTATTTTATTTATCATGAACAAAATGTAGTCACTAAAGTACCGATTGATTGAAAAACCAAAAGCGAACTA
>NW_015511239.1:617-10531 GCF_001515645.1 Sinocyclocheilus grahami | reverse complement strand
CCACCTGCTGTCTGAAGAACAGTCAGTACACAGGGAAGGGCTATTATGGACCGGACAACAACGGCCAAGTACAGGAATTAACAATAAAACAGCTTCAGGACACGCTCAATGGTTTTTACCAAATACAAAAATTTATAATTTTTCCAAGAATACCAAAACTAAATCAACCTAAAAAACCCAAAATTGAATTTACATGTAACTAAAAAACTGCACCTGATCCAGTTTCATTGGAGTGATTATAGCAAACACCAATGTTCCTCGTCTAATGTTCATGTTTATCTACTCTTCTATTCCCTCTGACTAATTATATATTTGAAAACTCATGTGGGACGTCATATAAAAAAAAATTGTGTTTTTCAGACAGGCTGCAAAAATCAGGCGATTCAGATATGTTTTGTTTGTGGTCAGTGAGCAAAAAAGGCAGAAATGCATGTAGTCTGATTGTACAAACATGCGTCTTAATGTTGCTTGAATTCAATTAAAATGTTATTCGTTTATTTACTTTCTCACATTTTTTGTTTCCCAATCACTGGACTGGACGTGTGCAAAGGTAAAATTTCCCATTTTCCATCTTCTCTTCCACACTGAGAGCTGCTCTCAGGTAGCGTGTAGTCATCATGCTGACATTTACAGTATATGATACTTATGTAGACGATATATTATGTGACCAAAGTGTGGAAGAGTCAGATCTTAAATCAGGTTTTGGATGGCCAGTTTTGAGTTCTTTCTCTGTTTCATCATCATATTTATAACCATCAGAGGGAGACAGAGGCTAACTTGACCGAGCAGATTTCAGGCTCATTCAAAGACTGCCTTTAGTGAGTTAAGAAACATTCATGTAAATGAGGTGTTGCACTGACTGGACTCACTGTCATTCTGCACCTTGACATTCTAGTTCTGTACCGCACTGTAAAGGTATAGTCATACTGTGATTATTGTGTTTATTGTTTTCAATTCATGCTCTCTGTACAGTATAATATTGCACCGTATATTATTTTCTACCTGTATTGAGTCCCTTAGTGTGTATATCGTTAATACTGTATATGTGCTGCATATATATTTAATGCTTGGCATCCATACTGTCATGCTGCAGAGTTTTCACTAAATAATTCCACCACCTGTACACTTGCGTTCGTGTTATTGTGACAATAAAGTGATTTGATTTGAATTGGTCACATGTCTTTTGTTCCTCGGTTGTACTGTAGGGTGCTGGATAACAATTGCAAATTGTTTATGACATTGAAGAAGACGATTATGATAGGGACAAACAAGAGGAACAAGTAGGAGAGCTCTGATGATTATGAGCAGGAAACTGGATGTGATTCTATGATGCTCAAGACATTTCACATGCATGCATTTGGGTTGCTTCATCAAGGCACCGAACCCCCAACTGCTCCCCGGGCGCTGCAGCATAAATGGCTGCCCACTGCTCCGGGTGTGTGTGTGTTCACTGCTGAGTGTGTGCACTTTGGATGGGTTAAATGAAGGGCACAAATTCCAGACAGGGCTTAGACTAAACCAGGATTAGGCCATAGTTCAATTAGGATGTATAAGTAATTTTTTTTATAAACGTGTCTTAGAAAAACATGTGCATCTTGAGACTAAACAAAGGCAATGCTATATTTTAAGATCAGTCAGTGCAAGCTTCTTTCATTTGAAACAGTTCAGACTTACATTTTAATCTGGGACTAGGTTTAAGTCTTGTCTGTAAAACCGGGGACACATTTTGTAAACAGTACATATAATTGCCATGATTGCTTTAATTAAGACATGAACATTTAGTCATATTAATGACATTCAGTTAGATGAAGGGCAGGCTGAAAGCTGCATTACAAGAGACAGCATGGCTGATATTGCTGCAGGCACTTCATGCGCAACTGAGGGTGTACCTGTACTGTATTATAAGCAAGATGAGCATGCACATTACGGATGTTTAGCACAAAGATGAACAATTTTGGACACAGAGATTTAAAAATGAGGTCTTTTATATTATGATTCTTTGCATTGCATGAATTGTATGGGTTTTGCACCATAAACTGCACACTGTCTGTACCTTGTCTTATAGAATGACACATGTATTCTTGCTCTTGATCTAACGAAATAAATGTAGCTCATTCCAAATGGACACTGATGTCGATTTTTGGACGGGTCTTTATTCTAAGTTAATTATGACTTGCAACTTATATAATGGCAGGTATTTGAAAAGACAATCTAAAAAATGTGACTCGGCACAGTTCGTTGTCCATGATGAGAATAGATCTGTGTATGTTTTACTGTCCTTCCATCCCCAGGGATGAACTATTAAAACATCGACAACAAATGGTAGACAACAACTGCAGCAGCCTATATAATAATAAACATATCTTCATTGTTTGTTGGTGTGGATGCTAAAATAGTTACTATAGTTATTGTTCTTGGTGTGAACAGCCAAATTAATTGATGTCTGATGTGTCACATGACGTGTTAAACTAGCATTTTCCAGACTCTTGCTGCTTAGACAAATGTGTTCGATAAAAATCAACATGCAAAGAAAGGCAGACTCTGAGGTGTGGACAGATATCATGTACTGTTAGAACGGGAAGAGACGACGCCAGTTTGTAAAGGCTAATAAAGAATACAATGGACTTAATATAAACTTCATGCTATAAACACTCCGACTACTTACTATGGGCACGATCTGCACGAGAGTTGAGGCAACGGCCAATGACAGCATTAGGAGTAAAAGTCGCTGAATTTTGTACGAATATCATACGAATTTGCTGACTTGGTAAATTCTATTAATTATTACTACTTTGAAATAACACTTTGTTGGTGGTCTTCCTGATGGGGCCACGGGGTGTGTAAATCAAAGTTTAAGAAACATCAAATGCTGTGCAAAATGTAACTGATGTAAAGTTCAATCGAGGTGCTCAGACCCACACAGACGTAGCATTAGAAATGTTTGCCTTTGCAGCTTTTGTTCTTCTCTGTAAATACATAAGATGGCCAAATTCATCCCTCTATACAAACAAGACGGGTTTGACAAGAGTTTGACAGTCCTTCTTTTGGTCTTCCTTTTCAGCTGAAATAAAGAAAAGAACAAATGTTGTTGTTGTTTTAATACATGCATGTTGAGAGTGTGTTAGAAATAATCTGTGACCAAAACATTTGAGAGGAAGAACTATAAGAAGGTGATTTGGATATGGATATTGATATTGCTATTTACCTGTTTCAATGATTTTTTATTTGCTAGTTTTTAGGTTAATACTATATATGCCCATAAGGATTCTTGCACTTGCAACACTTGCTTTGTTAGGATGAATAAGAAACAGTTGTGAAATTAGGCTTATGAGTTTGATGCCATGCAATCAACCACAAAGGCTAACAGTAGGGTAGACAGGGGTGAAGAAAGCAGGACACCTGATACCCCAACGAGGGGCGCTTAACAGCATCTCCAATATTGCTGTTTAGAGTTTGATTATAGAGCTTGTGTCTTAGCTGATTTTGTTTTATTTTTGCATTAACTGCTTTGTATTGTAACTAATAAAATAAGAGATGATCAAACTGAGCCTCAAACAAGAACAACCACAAGGGAGTCTTCTATGTCATTCCTGAATAACTTCAACCTGTGGGCGGGTGAGTACTTCATGGTTTAGGTTAGATTTGACTATCCTTATCCTACCTGAATAATTATAGGGTTAAAGGTGTAAGATACAAGGACACACGACTAACAGAAGATAAAACATAAAACACATAAAATAAGGATACATTCATTAAAGCAAATCAGTTATAACTAAATGTCTTCAACCTATGAGTTTCACTTGTAGACAGAAAGCTGTGGTTCGCTTCAACTCCTCATCAGTTTCTCACTATAGACAACAGATATTTGTAAGGTCCACGCAATTGGCCCGAGGAAGGTATCCAATGGTGGATGAAGGTTTCCTGTCTGTTCGGTCTTTTCGGTGCGCAGAGTAATTTAATTTCAATGAAACTCTAATCTGACTCCATTTTATTATGACCTCGTATTTATGTTAGAATGCCAACTATTGTCGATCATTTATGAGATAATTTATCGAAAAATCTGATTATTCGGTTTAACTGTTTAATCATATTAAATCTTATTAATCTTATTCCTATAACACTTTGAGTCTCGTACCAGCCGGTATCCGGATCTCATATTCACAAACTCATCAGTCTTGGTCATTAGACAGAGGCGTTTGACTAATATTGTAATATTTGACCTGTGCCATACTTTGCTCATTCTAAGATACATAATTTAGTCCTCATAGATTTGAACACACTTAAAGGGTTAGTTCACCCAAAAATGAAAATTCTGTCATTAATTACTCACCCTCGTGTTGTTCGAAAGCCGTAAGACCTTCGTTCATCTTCGGAACACAATTTAAGATATTTTTGATTAAATATGAGGGCTCTCTGACCCTTCCATAGACAGCAAGGTAACTACCACGTTCAAGGTCCAGAAAAGTACCAAGATGATCGACAAAGTAGTCTGTGTAACATCAGTGGTTCAACTCTCGAAGCTACGAGAATACTTTTTTGCGCAAAGAAAACAAATATAACGACTTTATTGCACATTTTCGCCTCTACTGCGTCACTTTGGATGTGCGTTCACGACAGTATCATGATGCGAGCGTGTGGCAGGGCCGGCGCCACCACATGCTCGCGTCATGATTCTTAGTTAGAATAATATTACAATAATCAGAGGTTGAGGCTGACCCAAATTTAGGTTGGTCAACAACACGCTGTTGCTCTAAACGGAAAAACCCTACAAAGCCTCTACAGTCTAAGTGTAAGCTACATAACTAATGCCAATGTGTTAGCCTGAGCTCTAAAACATAATTTTAGTCTGTTACTAACCTGAGGGTAGATTTGCAATGTTATAGACTTAACATAATTAATTAGAGTCAATAATCTCAGAGTAAGTCAGAATAAATTCAAATGTAACAATGTATTATCATTCAGGTTAATATGTATGTCATATGCCAACTATGCCAATTACATAGCCAATTCAGAGATATCAAATCAATACAAAACATCAAAATCTAAGAGTAAAGGATGCATACCTGACTTTAGACAAAATAGATAGTATGGAGTGTGTGGACTCATCTGACTACAGAAGCGCCCTGATCTTCTTGCAACATTTGCATAAGTACTCAGACCAAGACAAACATCCCCCAAATTGAGACAGGAACTAACAATTGGAATTTGCATTGATCAAGTCCTAGATGTGGAGCGTTTACAACTTTTGGGGTCATATGTTAATTTGCATGAAAGACACTGGGAAACGACACACCCTTAACAGTGAGCAAAATGTCTCTAAACTCTTAGGATCTGTATCACCTTTTAGTTTACTTCTTGTAAGATTGAGACCATTGCACCAGTCGCACTAAGACAATTCAAATGATACACTTGCATTCATGTAGAGCATTATATTCTGCTATTGACCATTCTGAGTGAGCTGAGTGACTGGAGATGATAATAGCAATTAAAATATAATATAAAAAATGGAAAAATATAAATAAATACAATATGTAATATTTACAATATTTGAAATAACAATTAAAATATATAGCACTTTTCACAAAACATTTAGTTTTTAAGCCTATACAGTATATATTGCTGGCCTATAACTCAGAAATAATTTATACTGAATGTAGAGAGAGCCGCGGATCTAGCGGGTGAGGACCGAGAAAAGGACGAGCCCGTCTCGGATCCCTCCGCTAAATCCACCCGCGATCCCCACGACAACAGTCTGCGCTGTGCCTCGGCAACAGCGGGACCGCTGCCAGCGGGATCGCGAGCCTGGCCGCTGTCATCAAACGCAGCCAGGCGAGAGCGGAGCGTGAGCAGCGAGAGCTCGCAGTGATGACAATCAGCTGCTCGAAAGCTGACCGTGCATGCTCCGCTCCCAAACAAACGACACACACATCGTGTGTATCCCCTGCCGCCAGATATCGTGGGCAGGGAGAAACACAGCGTTTGTAATGCCGTTCACTCGCCATAGACTTCTCATTGTTTTATATATATATATGAGTGCTTGTGCGGACAGACAACAGTAAATAGACAGACACATACACAGAGCGCTACTGAAGAGCAGAAGCTGGTTTGCGCCCGGCCGGATGTGCTTTTATGCTTTCTGGTGCTTACATCACCCTGCTCGTGACGTCTCGCTGCTCCATTGGACGGATTTGACACGTGCTTCAGAACGCGGTCACGCAAGGGCATTCCCAAAGCGTCTCGACGCAGCTCGAGTTCCTGAAGGGGAACCACAAATGCAAGTATGTGTGCGTGGGTGTGTGTGTGTTTACTCAAGATTGAGTACTTCCTTGTAGACGGGAATCACCAGTTTCTCACCACAGAAAGCAAATATTGAAACGCTGCACGATTTATAAATGCTGAGTTCCACAATTTAAACAACTGAATCTAACACAACAACATTAAGAGGATAATATTTGAAATAACAACTCATACATGTTGTTTCTATGCCTATACAGTACATATTACTGGCCTATATGTAACTCTATAAAAACATACATTTTAATCTTATATTTTCAAATGTAAAATGAACATGTTTATTAAATGCAATAATAACTGAAATAACTACATAATAATTTAAATAACCAAATAATTAATTGGACAGTAATTCATGGGCAATAACTGAAAACCACAAAATATTCAGTTTTTATGTTTTGGTTTATTATAGACACAATGTATCATCCATTTTACTATGGACATTTTATGAATGTTATAAACGTACATCTTCAGATATCCAAAGGATGTTTGTATGTGATAATAGTATAATATCATAATATAATTGAGAGAAGCCGCTGTTTGTATTTCATTTTCCTAGAGGAAGCAAACAGATTATATTCAAACCTGTTCCCAAACCCTGTTCAAACACACAGTAACTACCTTCATTTGAGATGCATGCATTGATAGCCAAATAATCCATCAGAAATATTTTTGTCTCGTAATCTTGAATGAAATACTTTCTACTGTACTTAGTGAGCATTGAGACTCTGCATAGCTTTTTAATAAGTTCAACAAATTTACAAATTGCAAACTGTATTCTTGGTTTCATTATTGGTTTTCGTCTAAATAAAACTAAACTTATAAATGATTTCAGGTGCATCAGTAATGACAATGATCTCAAATGGCCATGAAACTCCATGTAAAAGGCATAAATTTATAACATGACTTTTTGACTAATTTGGCCTTGACTTTTATTTTTTGAGTTCATTATGTGACTTAATTTTTTTTTTCTGTGTCAGTCTTTAATCTGGTACACCACTATTGCATGGTCTAACAATTATGAAAAAGCAAATACAAAAGTAAAAAAAATATAAATCATTTAAAAATAATGAATGTCTCTTTATTGTATTTATTTAGTTTTAGCGTTTAGTCTATTCTCTAATCGGAGACCTATTAATGCAAATATCACGCAAAGGTTTGGGTTGCATTTGCGTTTCTTCTGTTTGAACCCTAAATATTTGAGTTTCTGGAAAATATGAATATGACCTCATGACAGATTTACACAGAATATCATCAACGTAAACTACAATCATGTGATTCCCGTCCCTTCCCTTAGACTATATAAAGGACAGCGTTAACCTCGTCTCTGCAAACTCTCTTCTGTCCTCAGGCAAACAGCGAATTTCAGAGATTCACCATGAGACATCTTGTTATTCTTCTCTTACTTTCTTCTGTGTGTTTCTTTGCTTTGAGTGAAGTAGTAGATAATAATTTTAGTAAATGCAAGGAGTTCTTTTTGGACACCACACCTCCTGACTTCACACCACCAGCGGGTGTCTCAGTCAAGCCCATCTGTCAGTGTATTTGGGATAACAATGATAAACACATTTTTCTTTATGCAACGTTGTACAACACGACCTGGAAGATCCCCGTCTACTCCGCATATGTGTTTCGCAAAAGCAAAAGTATTGGGAGATGTGACGCCTGGTACATTGAACCTCAGGTAAATACACATTCATTTCATGAGAAAAATAATATGAATAATAATAAGAGTGTGTGATTTTGGGCTATTACAGCTGGTGTATTTCAGTGTTTGATGTTGTAAAAAGTATTTGAAACAAGACAAAGTGATGTCAGTTTTAAGACTCTGAATGTTATTATTATTACTTTTATTTTCTTTTTAAAATTTATTCTCATTCCCTTTAGCTGGATTTAGATCCTGAGCTATGTATGAGGTCTCAAGGCTACGGTAGCAAAATTGGCACTAATCAGGCTCTGAATAGTGACTATGAGAACTCTGGCTATAACAAAGGTCACCTCTATCCCGTGCTCCACACCGACAATCATCTGTCAATGCTGGCCACATCCACACTGACCAACGCGGCTCCACAGAATCCAGATTTCAATCAGAAAGCATGGCTTGGACATGAGAAAGCTGTAACTGAAGACCTGAAATCCTGTGATGAGGCAGCTTATGTGGTGACTGGTGTAGTTCCTGACACAAAAACCATACCGAATAAAAAAGTCACTGTGTCAAAGTATTACTGGAGAGCCACCTGCTGTCTGAAGAACAATCAGTACACAGGGAAGGGCTATTATGGACCGGACAACAACGGCCAAGTACAGGAATTAACAATAAAACAGCTTCAGGACACGCTCAGTGGTTTTTACCAAATACAAAAATTTATAATTTTTCCAAGAATACCAAAACTAAATCAACCTAAAAAACCCAGAATTGAATTTACATGTAACTAAAAAACTGCACCTGATCCAGTTTCATTGAAGTGATTATAGCAAACACCAATGTTCCTCGTCTAATGTTCATGTTTATCTACTCTTCTATTCCCTCTGACTAATTATATATTTGAAAACTCATGTGGGACGTCATATAAAAAAAAATTTCAGACAGGCTGCAAAAATCAGGCGATTCAGATATGTTTTGTTTGTGGTCAGTGAGCAAAAAAGGCAGAAATGCATGTAGTCTGATTGTACAAACATGCGTCTTAATGTTGCTTGAATTCAATTAAAATGTTATTCGTTTATTTACTTTCTCACATTTTTTGTTTCCCAATCACTGGACTGGACGTGTGCAAAGGTAAAATTTCCCATTTTCCATCTTCTCTTCCACACTGAGAGCTGCTCTCAGGTAGCGTGTAGTCATCATGCTGACATTTACAGTATATGATACTTATGTAGACGATATATTATGTGACCAAAGTGTGGAAGAGTCAGATCTTAAATCAGGTTTTGGATGGCCAGTTTTGAGTTCTTTCTCTGTTTCATCATCATATTTATAACCATCAGAGGGAGACAGAGGCTAACTTGACCGAGCAGATTTCAGGCTCATTCAAAGACTGCCTTTAGTGAGTTAAGAAACATTCATGTAAATGAGGTGTTGCACTGACTGGACTCACTGTCATTCTGCACCTTGACATTCTAGTTCTGTACCGCACTGTAAAGGTATAGTCATACTGTGATTATTGTGTTTATTGTTTTCAATTCATGCTCTCTGTACAGTATAATATTGCACCGTATATTATTTTCTACCTGTATTGAGTCCCTTAGTGTGTATATCGTTAATACTGTATATGTGCTGCATATATATTTAATGCTTGGCATCCATACTGTCATGCTGCAGAGTTTTCACTAAATAATTCCACCACCTGTACACTTGCGTTCGTGTTATTGTGACAATAAAGTGATTTGATTTGAATTGGTCACATGTCTTTTGTTCCTCGGTTGTACTGTAGGGTGCTGGATAACAATTGCAAATTGTTTATGACATTGAAGAAGACGATTATGATAGGGACAAACAAGAGGAACAAGTAGGAGAGCTCTGATGATTATGAGCAGGAAACTGGATGTGATTCTATGATGCTCAAGACATTTCACATGCATGCATTTGGGTTGCTTCATCAAGGAACCGAACCCCCAACTGCTCC
>NW_015511239.1:0-607 GCF_001515645.1 Sinocyclocheilus grahami | reverse complement strand
TGCCCACTGCTCCGGGTGTGTGTGTGTTCACTGCTGAGTGTGTGCACTTTGGATGGGTTAAATGAAGGGCACAAATTCCAGACAGGGCTTAGACTAAACCAGGATTAGGCCATAGTTCAATTAGGATGTATAAGTAATTTTTTTTATAAACGTGTCTTAGAAAAACATGTGCATCTTGAGACTAAACAAAGGCAATGCTATATTTTAAGATCAGTCAGTGCAAGCTTCTTTCATTTGAAACAGTTCAGACTTACATTTTAATCTGGGACTAGGTTTAAGTCTTGTCTGTAAAACCGGGGACACATTCCAGGATTAGGCCATAGTTCAATTAGGATGTATAAGTAATTTTTTTTATAAACGTGTCTTAGAAAAACATGTGCATCTTGAGACTAAACAAAGGCAATGCTATATTTTAAGATCAGTCAGTGCAAGCTTCTTTCATTTGAAACAGTTCAGACTTACATTTTAATCTGGGACTAGGTTTAAGTCTTGTCTGTAAAACCGGGGACACATTTTGTAAACAGTACATATAATTGCCATGATTGCTTTAATTAAGACATGAACATTTAGTCATATTAATGACATTCAGTTAGATGAAGGGCAGGCT
>NW_015511238.1:9591-10523 GCF_001515645.1 Sinocyclocheilus grahami | reverse complement strand
CTTTTGTGTTTGCTTTGCTCGCAAAACTTTTACATTGCCTGAGAATATTTGCATTCACTCACAAAACCTTTGTGTTCTCTCACAAAAGTATTGCAATTCCTGAGAAAATTTGTCTTTGTTCACAAAACTTCTGCATTCTCTCCCAAAAACATTGCATTCCCTGATAAACTTTGCATTTGCTCACAAAATCTTTCTGTTCTCTCGCAAAAGTACCGCATTCCCAGAGAAACTGTGTTTGCGCACAAAACCTTTGCATTCTCTCGACAACGTTTTGCATTACCCAAGACACTTTGCATTTGCTCACAACACAAGACATTTCCGTATGTCTCAAGCTTTTGCATTTGCTTGCAAAACTTTTTTTCTCCCACCTTATGTTATGTTTTGCATTTGCGCACAAAAATTTTGCAAGCGAATAGAAAACTTTTGCAACTGAATCAGGAACTTTAGCAAAAGAACGCAAAGATTTTGCAAGCAAAAGCACAGTTTCTCAGGGTAATGTAAAAGCATGCACATTTTCTTTCTCTCCCATGACTAATGTCCCTGTAAGAGCTCATGTATATTTCTCTCAGATATAATCACATAACATCATATCTAATGTCTGATTTCCACTAATGTATAAAATAAAATGCGATTGCAATAAGTGCAATATATAATATAATGTCAAAGAATTGGATAACTAAAATAAGTATGATATAAAAGTCTGTCCAGCTTTCTTGCAGGACACATAGTTTGGTAAGATAAGTATTGTTTATGGTGAAAATAGTTTTAGGTCTTACTATGAAATACTATTAGCATTTTAGGACTGACACATGAAGTATCTGTCATGTAAAATGTTTTTTATGTTGGAGAGCAGCATTGCATATGGTTTTCTATTGTTATAGTAAATATGTGTTCCTTGTATGTGTTATACTCAATAAACCGCCTTTAAAAAA
>NW_015511238.1:7377-7942 GCF_001515645.1 Sinocyclocheilus grahami | reverse complement strand
GAGCCGTACCGTGCCGTACCATGCAGTGGAAAAGCGCCATTCGAGACACAAAGTACAAATTATAGTTGACTTTAGTTACAATTTCTAGTCGTCAAAACTATATCCGAAAATATTATTTATAGCTTAAATATATTATGACTAGTCAAGGAGTCACAATTGCAGAACAGACATCTGGAATTTTGACTAGTCAAAACTAAATCAAGGCTATTAAAGCCAGAGGCATTAAATGCTATTACGGCTTGCCATATGCCTACTGCCTACGTATTTCCGCTAAATTCTCGGTGTCTACACGAGCTTCCGGTACAGTATTCACCGATAGGAAACTGTGTTAGTAGTTAACTCTTTCTGACATATTTCGATTAACTATTGATCACAATCAAATGTATATATTATTACATTATACCTAACTACAGTGATATACCATTTAGTAGCTACATTATATTAAAATTTTAGTAATGAGTTCAAAAACCTTTAAATATCTTCGTCGTGAAGGTGCATCGTCTCGATATTGCTGTGTCCCCTCCTGTAAAATGTCCTCAAGATTTAATTCTGTGATTAGTTTCCA
>NW_015511238.1:3727-6099 GCF_001515645.1 Sinocyclocheilus grahami | reverse complement strand
ACTTTTTTTTTAAACGAGGGTTTACAAGACTTATATTTTAGTACACTGTAAATAAAAAATAAGCTACAACTTGGTAGTTGATCATCACATTTGTTGTTGTGTATATTATCTCAAACGTCCCACATTTCTTATAGGTTTGCAACTTACAACCACTTGCTGGCGTTCTGGAGACTCATTGAGCCCGCGTCCCACAACATGTTTCGTTTGATCAGAGTCAGGACAGCTACAATGAGCGAAGCTGGAGCATCAGGCAGTACATCTGTAAATAATTCATTTATAGGTCATCTAAAATTAACTTATGATGTTGTTACATACAGATTTTTTGTGGGAGGAAGAGAGACAGAAAAGTTTATTCTACCAATATTACTTTTTCTACATAAACGCATTATATGTATTAAACAAAAACTTTCACAATTTTGTTAACAGTGTCAGTCCGTGCAGCCCATAGATGAGTTTTTCCTCTTCATGGTCCATCTCTCAGTTGGTCTAACAGAGAGAGATCTAGCCCACAGATTCAATATCCATCAGTCTGCCGTGAGTCCAATCATTACAAGCTGGACCAATTTTCTCTATGCCATTCTTGGATCTGTGCGCATCTGGATGTCTGAAGAGGCGGTCAAGGCTCACATGCCAAAGGAGTTTCAGGACTATCCAGACACACATGTTGTGATAGACTGCATAGAGCTGCGTTGCAAAACACCAACCTCTCTTCTGCTTCAAGGTGAAGGGTCCCATTGCACCTACAAGGGTTTAATTGGCATGGCACCGCATGGTGCAGTCACTTTTGTGTCATCCGTGTATGCAGTAAGTGACGAGGAGCTTCTGAAGCAGTCTGGGATTGTGTCACTCCTGAAACCTGAAATGGCCATTATGGTCAACAAAGGGTTTTTTATAGACAACTGTGTACCGTGCAAAGTTTACCGACCTTCTTGTCTGCTAAAGAAGGAACAGATGCCGGCTGAGGAAGTGAGGGAAACTCAGTCCATTGCTCAGCTCAGGGTCCACATGGAGCGTCTTGTCGGCAGGGTGAAGCAACACAAGCTGTTGGATACGGTCATTCCTCTCTGCGACACCAGGACCATCAACCAGCTATACACTGTTGCTTGCCTCCTTATAAACTATCAGAATGGCCCCTTGTTAAAAGCATGGGCAAATGATTAAAGACCAGACAAAACACTTGCTGTTGGAGGATAGATATCAAAGGACTTTAATGTAAATGTATAGATACAAATAAACATGCAAATATAAATAACTTTGATACTATGTTTCTGCAAGCATGTAAATATAAATAACTTTCATAGTGTTTCTGTAAACATATAAAATATTTTATAAACCTTTTCTTGTATGCCACTATATAAACGTAAATATAAATAACTTTGATACTGTGTTTCTGCAAGCATGTAAATATAAATAACTCATAGTGTCTCTGTAAACGTAAAATATTTTATAAACCTTTTCTTGTATGCCACCGTTATGCAAATGTAGATATAAATAACTTTGATACTGTGTTTCTATACCTAGTTATTTATGTTAACAGTGGTGTACAGGAAAAGTTTTATAAAGTTGTTTATATTTTTACAGAAACACTGGATCAAATAGATAAATGTACCTATGTAACTTTTATACAATGTTTCTGTAAACATGTAAATTAAATAACTTTGATAGTGTTTATGTAAAACAAACGAAAACTTTATAGTGTGTTATCTTTTCTTACACCACTGAAATGGAAACATGCAAATGTAAATAATGTATGGAAACAGTATCAAAGTTATTTATGCAGTTATTTTCCTGTATGCCACTGTAATGTTAACATACACATAACTTTGATACAATTTTTCTGTATCAAATATCTGTATTTTATGTAAATAATAATTTAAAAAGAACTGTGCAGTGTTAAACTACTTTTTTTAACATTACATGAAATAGTCAGCCAAAGAAAAAAATTAAATCAAACCAGTCTAATTCTGATAAATGACAGACACATGTACCCTACTACTGTACTTTCATAATCAATTATTTCCAATTCATTATTTTTACAAAACATAATATATTGAAAACAAAACATTGATTGTATTCTTTAACTCTGAAAGCTTCTCAGTTAAGGCCTAACTGCTCGGCCTCAACTCTGCCCTATTATTTACCTGGCCAGGTCATATGATGCCTTCAGTTGGCTACCTTGGAGACAATGAGTCTCAGTTTCTGTTGTGGCCCCCCATCTATAATTTAGATTTAAGCAGGTGCGGCACAGGGGGAAAGTAATTTCCTGAGTGTGACGAACAGGTAATTATTGATGATGATGATACCTGATTCCAAAGATCTCCATGTCCCATAGTCCTTCTGGACAAGACATTTAAAACATATACATAGAAACA
>NW_015511238.1:1999-3112 GCF_001515645.1 Sinocyclocheilus grahami | reverse complement strand
AAAAAAAAAACGGTTTCCTAAATGACTGGTCCATTCTTCAAAGACAGAACAATACAAGGATGCGCGACTGGCGGTTTCTCCCTCCTCAACTGTAACCGCCCTTTGCTTTCAACTCGTCTTATCCAATCACAACCTTCCTAGTGTTTTGACACGCCCACTGTTGTCCAGGCTTGACCAATCACCGAGCTCATCGCTGAGGCTCCGCTCAACGCACTCCGCCATTTTGTAGCGCTTTAAGAAAACTCAGCCAAGCAACAAAGTTGCGGATCAGAGCTGCTGTTCCTCGGTGTGCAATGGACGGGTAAGTAATGCTGCGTTACTATGAATGGAAAATACATTTAGCTGGCCGGGCGATAAGCCTTGAACGAATAAAACCCTACCTTTATCAACTGAAATGCATTTTATTTTGTTTGATTGGACAGCGCGAGCGCTCTCATCACCCGTAGTTTCCCCGTGAACAGGGTTTCTGTCGGATGCTCGCAGCTTTGTTAAATACATTTTGTTTTTTTCCCCAAGTTTGCAGGTTTTATTAGTACGACGTAATTCAGAGTTCGAGTTTTGCAGCCTAAATAAGGCCGTTTTCCTGCAAAACTAGGGAGATTTCCATCGAGAGGACTTGTTGCATCGTATATGCAGTGATACAAGTTTAAGTAGAAAGAGTAAAGAACAACATTCTTTAAAACTCACAAATATAGGGAAACAACCCCCAAAAGTTATGTTATTCTTTCTGACCAGAAAACTATTAGTAACGTGAGTATAAGTAAATTGAATAGTTAGGTTGTGTGATGGCATTGCCATCTTTTCCCTGTGCAGCCGCCTAGAGACTGAATTGTATTCTTTGGGATCAAGTAACGCAGAATTAGAGTAAGTCCATCTGAAGTTTTACAGCTCAGAGCTGGTGTTTTTAATTTTCTTTATTACCCGCTCACAGATTACATTTTATGTAGTTGTTTTATTAGTCAAATATTAGCCTTCGCTTACAAAAATCGTCATGGTTGCCATAGTTTCCACCAAAACACAGTAGTTATTTTATCCATTTTAATTTCCTGAATATGATTCACATTGGTGTTCCCTAACTGTTTTAATTATTAGAAGCACACGTCCTTTTTTAAG
>NW_015511238.1:0-776 GCF_001515645.1 Sinocyclocheilus grahami | reverse complement strand
TCGTTAAAACAACAATTACGATATTATCGCAGACGATATATATCATACACCCCTAACCCCAGGTATTGTGAAAAATGACCCCAGTCCATAGGGCCCCCTCGTTTCAGCTCTCACACCTATTTGCATGAAGGTTTTTTCCCTCTTGGGGAAGATGTATCAGGACTTTGTTTTGGTACACTCGGTTTCTTTTTCTTTCCATTGTTTCAAACATAAAAGCTTTCATGCTGCACCGCGTTGATATGAGGGCTTTTTCGAAGACCCGAGCCAGAGGACAGATTCTGGTATTGCGTTTACTGAGAGTTCATGTGAAATAGGATGTGGGGGTTAATCTTCAGCCATAGACTGACCCAAAATACCACTCATATTTCTTGCTCTAAGAGAGATCTGTGGGAAGGAACTAGATTACGCAGTCTAGCTGCAATCTGCTTATTCCTTTAATGGGAAAAACATCTAACCAACATGAGCCAAATTAAATATTGAACTCATTATCCCCACTTTAATATGAATTATGGTTAATATTTAGGTTGAGGATATTAATTTCACGAAATGGGCTGGATTCTTAAATTACATAATAGACATCTTTGCATGTAATGTTTATCTTTACCTTTTGCTTCATTTGGGACTATTTTAGACAAGTGCATGGGGTCAGAATGTTTTTTCTTTTCCAATTTCATCCATTTCTGTTTTCTTTTGCAGCGTCGTTCACGATATTGCAGTTGGCACAAAGGTAAGAATCTTATTTTAAGTCCTTCGGTCACTACGACTACATGTGCTGT
>NW_015511237.1:9891-10532 GCF_001515645.1 Sinocyclocheilus grahami | reverse complement strand
CTGTGTGTGTGTGTGTGTCTGTGTTTGTGTGTGTGTGTGTGTGTGGATGTTATTATTGAAATGTTTAGTAATCATTACAGCTTATGAGTTAAATAATAGCAGATACCTTCTGACTAAATTGAATTATGATCAAAGGAAAGTGTTGTGATAACTGTATAGGCTGGTAACTGCAGTGCTTACAGTTTTAGACTCTCAGTGTTCATCTGTTTGACAGTGTGGCTCTTCTGTAGGCTGCAGCTGGATGCGGAGGGTGTGTATGAGTGTTCAGACACGGGGCTGGTGTTCGAGGTCTCTCAGTGTGTGAAGATCACCTACTGCGTTCTCTCCTGGAGCAAGTTTAGCACCTACTTGACTGGATCCTGGAAATTTGCTGGTCCCATTTTCGATGTGGACTGCGATCCGTCTATTCTCAAATCCGTGCAGTTCCCGCACTCACTGTGTCTGGCAGGTACAGAGATATCATAAAACAGTTTCTCCAAAAGAATAAGTGCTCGTTTGAGGGTTTTGACATGATGGGAAACGTTTAGATTTTTGAGAATTGCATCAAAACGTTGAGCATTCTCACTTCTTTCTCTTCTTCCGTGTCTTCCCTTCGCTCTCAGCAGATAAAGACAACGAGGTGAAGTTCAGCGTGCTGCATG
>NW_015511237.1:7776-8561 GCF_001515645.1 Sinocyclocheilus grahami | reverse complement strand
AATTAGTACTAACAAATGGCTAATATTCTATTAATATGCATGCAATAAGCAACTAGTTAAGATACCCTAAAATAAAGTGTTACCAAAAATTCTCATAAACAAACTTCCAAAATGAATGGAAAATAAAACACTTAGAATTCTATCGTTCCACATCTGTTGGTGTTCAGTTTTTTAATTGTACTTGCATGGATGTTTAATTTGCATGTCTTTTTTTATTGGACAGCAACAAAATATTGATTACAACAATATTTTCCTTTTGATGAAAAGCGTTGCATTGCACGTTTATAAGCACACTTGACCAATTGCAAACTTGTGGCCAAACCCTAAAGTCAAGTCACATTTATTTCTATAGCACTTTAAACAATTCAGATCATTTCAAAGCAGCTGCACAGAAACAAACAGGAAAATAACAGTATTAATGTTGCAAAGTTTTCATTCAATTTCAGCTGAAAAGCAGCTCTACACAAAACAATAGTGTCGATGTTCAGATCAATTCAATGCTGATTCGGTTTAGTTCAACAACGCTGTTAGAGAAGTGACCGAAAGCATCACAGTTCTGCCTAAACTAGGTTGGATTTGTTCGGTTTTGTCCAAATCTAACCGATCCTGTAACCCGGAGTTTGTTTAGCTAATTTAGCGTGACAATACTTGACAAGGCTGTGCTAGAGGTTCTTCAGAATTACAGCTGATGCCATGTTCTGCAGGACATCAGGAGGGCCGTTCGGCGGGCGAACAACTGTAAGAACAACAAGAGGTACATACAAGTAGACAAGCCGCCCACATGC
>NW_015511237.1:4752-5182 GCF_001515645.1 Sinocyclocheilus grahami | reverse complement strand
ACCTGACGGACCAGCAGCTGATGCAGGTGGCCAAACGCATGGGGAGGGAGTGGAAGGTCGTGGCCATCAGCTGTCTGGGCCTCAGCAAGCAGGACCTGGAGGAGATGGAGGTCGCCGAGGAGAGCGTGACCATGCTGAAGTTCAACATGCTGGAGCGCTGGAGACGACGACAGCCCAAGGGGAAAGCGGGAATTCAGGATCTCCTCAAGTGTTTGAAAGACAACGATGACGTGCCGAATGAGGTCATTGCTGCGCTGGACGGTGAGTGACGGGATCTGGTGTGATGCAGTGTGGTGGAAAAGCCTTCTGAGGTGTGTCTTTTCTTAGTGTTGACCGATATATCGGCCGATATGTGACCCTGGAGCTGAATTTATACAAAGCTGAATAATAAATAATCTTTCCATTGATGTATGGTTTGTTAGGATAGCAC
>NW_015511237.1:2575-4234 GCF_001515645.1 Sinocyclocheilus grahami | reverse complement strand
CCCCCGTCAGATTCAATATGAAGCATTTCTGTAATAATGCCAGTTCCTGTTACTACTGTAAAACGCCGATCGTTTGTAGTAATGCTGAGCCCTCCCTCCTCGTCAGTACAGTTACTTGTTTTTCATTTGTGTCTCATCTTTTTTTCCAGAGATGCTACAAAAGAACTCAGCCACATGAACATTAGCTGTCTGGAGTCTGTGGACTGACAGATGGTCAGGAGTCATCTTAACCACTGTTCGAGAGCGATGGAGACGTCCTGGAAGAGCAGGCCGGTCGCGCTCAAGTCTGGACGGAGATGTTTGTGCTCCGACTGGAATCTGGTGCTTTCAGGAAAACTGAGCTCTGAATACACCAGACACGCTTAGTATGTCTGTAGACTTGTACACTTTGCATGCATCTCTTTATTTTGCGCTTGTGTTTGTATATATTTTAAGATACTGTACATATTTGAATGTCTTTGTAAGGACTGTACAGTAAGTAGAACTCTGTTTGTTTTGTTGCATTATGAGATTAAGTGATCATCTGCACTTGTTTTTGAGGAACAGGCTGATTTTGATCTCAGGTGCCATCGGTCTCTGATGGTTATGGACTGACGTTATAGTAAATATGATATCATGATATTCATGCAGATACGGGCTCCTCCGCACATGTGACTCTGGTGGAGAATCTTTTCTCGGTCTCTGAAGCGTTTGTTGGGGAACCCGTACGATGTGCTGTCTCAGGGGAGTCTTTATTCGGACCTTTCTTTAAATCAATAAATCATGAAAATGAATGAAAACACAAATTGTTCTTCCGTCATAAACCAGAGCATTTCAGGACAAGTTACATTTTGCAGTTTAGTTTCAATCAACACTCTTTTAAGAGTCCATGCTCAGGCGGTAATTAAGCATCAGCACACTGGTAGTTCATGATTAACTGAACATGTACTAAAGGCAGGTCAGCACTAGCTCTGCGGTAGTTAAGCACGAACACACCAGTAATCAACAATTAACTGAACATACACACAAGGGCATATTAGCATTACTACAACTTATTAAACATTTTAAGAATAAGCAAGCAAAAATAATCCAGTAATTAATGGTTAACTGAATGTACAGTAAATGTAGTAAAAGTTAGATAGTTACAGTTGAGACATTCAGTAGAATAGGGAACACGTTCACTATATATTAAGAGTTTGTCTCAGTAAACTCCTAATTACTGCTTGTTAATAGTTAGTAAGGTAGCTGTTAAGTTTAGGATTAAGAGATCTAAAATATGCAGAATAAGGCATTAATATGTGCTTTATAAGCACTGATAAACAGTCAGTGTGTTAGTAATGCATGCTGATAAACTGCTAGTTAATAGTGAGAATTGATCCTTAAAATAAAGTGTTGCCAACAGATATTCTGTACTATCAGTAACTTTTGCAACTACATGTTAACTAGCTCTCAGTAGAGTATTAGTAGACTGTTAGTTTAGGGTTAGGGTTGGCAGAATAAGCTGCCTTTTAGCCATTATTTGCAATGTAAATGTCTTTATGTGTGTGATTTACCGTCTATAAAGTGAACCAAACAACAGGAATAATTACGTTAAATTAGTGCTGGTTTTACAGTTTTGAGTAACACATTACGGTGAAACTTTATTTTAAGGTGTCCTTGTTACACGTTACATGTACTTAC
>NW_015511237.1:513-753 GCF_001515645.1 Sinocyclocheilus grahami | reverse complement strand
TTTACTCGTCAAGGCATTTGTTTGCACACTAAACTGAGGAGTGCTGCATGTTTGGAATGGAATAGCAGCTTACTATGTGAGCACTGTGCAGTGTACACTGTGTTCCTTAACCCTCGTAATATGTTGAGTTAGAAATACTGGTTAACCTAGGAAATGTTTTTTCTACATTTCTCATTTCTACGGTTCTCATTCATGCCTGCAATGTTTGGACTTATGGAAAGTTGTGAAATGTGCATGCAA
>NW_015511237.1:0-503 GCF_001515645.1 Sinocyclocheilus grahami | reverse complement strand
AGTGAAAAGTATATCCACATGAATTATTGATTTGCATGGCACTTATTGAGTGATGTTCAAGTTTATTCACCAGAAAAAGCCAGTAATACAGCACTACTAACGACTCATGCTTAACTACTGCATAACTAATGCTAATATGCCTTTACTATTGGTTCAGTTAGTCACTAACACCAGTGTAACGCTGCTCTACTGCATGATTGTGGAGCATTAAAATAAAGCGCTACCGCAGTAAGTCTTTACTCTAAAAAGAATAATCCAGCTCTCATAGGACTCATGTTTTATATGTTCTTGGGAATCATCCACACAAACACAAAAGACATTTTTGTTACACAATTTAATAAATAGTTAATAAATAATACATTGCGGACATGCAAATAAATAATTTCTCAACACAAATAAATAGACTGAGTGATTGACATAAATATACACCGTGGAGGTGCTGTGGTGAGTGACATCACTTCCTGTGCTCTCCGGAGCCGATGTACCCCAGCGCCCGGTTCACG
>NW_015511236.1:9588-10525 GCF_001515645.1 Sinocyclocheilus grahami | reverse complement strand
GTATTGATATTAAGATTTCATAAGAATAATAACCTGAAAACTTACTAATTAAGTTCTTTTGCTTTTTGGTTAATTATAAGAATATTTTAGTGGCTTTAATTTGAGTATGCAAAGCATATTACAAGATCAGTGCCATGATAATGGATTACCTAGATGATTTACACTATATACAGTGGGTACGGAAAGTATTCAGACCCCCTTAAATTTTTCACTCTTTGTTATATTGCAGCCATTTGCTAAAATCATTTAAGTTAATTTTTTTCCTCATTAATGTACACACAGCACCCCATATTGACAGAAAAACACAGAATTGTTGACATTTTTGCAGATTTATTTAAAAAGAAAAACTGAAATATCACATGGTCCTAAGTATTCAGACCCTTTGCTGTGACACTCATATATTTAACACAGGTGCTGTCCATTTCTTCTGACCATCCTTGAGATGGTTCTACACCTTCATTTGAGTCCAGCTGTGTTTGATTATACTGATTGGACTTGATTAGGAAAGTCACACACCTGTCTATATAAGACCTTACAGCTCACAGTGCATGTCTGAGCAAATGAGAATCATGAGGTCAAAGGAACTGCCTGAAGAGCTCAGAGACAGAATTACAAAAAAATTTCTGCTGCACTTAAGGTTCCTAAGAGCACAGTGGCCTCCATAATCCTTAAATGGAAGACGTTTGGGACGACCAGAACCCTTCCTAGAGCTGGCCGTCCGGCCAAACTGAGCTAACGGGGGAGAAGAGCCTTGGTGAGAGAAGTAAAGAAGAACCCAAAGATCGCTGTGGCTGAGCTCCAGAGATGCAGTCGGGAGATGAGAGAAAGTTGTAGAAAGTCAACCATCACTGCAGCCCTCCACCAGTCGGGGCTTTAGGGCAGAGTGGCCCGACGGAAGCCTCTCCTCAGTGCAAGACAAATGAAAGCCCGCATGGAG
>NW_015511236.1:7344-9250 GCF_001515645.1 Sinocyclocheilus grahami | reverse complement strand
ACTTATTCATGTGTACTGTTGTAAATGTTAATGTTGAACTGTTTGTTTTTCAGTCTGTTGGTGTCAAACGCTAACTGAGTCTGAGTCAGTGGTCATTAAACCTGGAGGATCTCACAGACTCACCTGTACATTCATGGATTTAGTAGTGACCCGAGCTTAGCTTGGATCAGACAGACTGCAGGAGGAGGTCTGGAGTGGCTGGCATACATCTCAGATGGTGGAGGTACTATATACTACTCTCAGTCCAGGGACACTTCACCATCTCCAGAGACAACAGCAAGAAACAGATGTATCTGCAGATGAATAATATGAAGAATGAAGACACTGCTGTATATTATTGTGCAAGAGAGACACAGTGATGAATACAGCTACAGCACTGCACAAAATCTGAAAACAACCATATAAACAACTCAGTGAGCTCACAATATAAAACCTCAGTGAATAAATTAATTAAACATTAATATAATTTGATTTTTGCTTATACAACGCTATCAAATGTCTTCAGGAGACTTTGCATGGAGGCACAAGTCATATGTAGTAATTTTTTAATGCCTTTAGTGAAGCTCTCATTATTTACTTTTGTTGAGAATGTTCCGTACAACAGCAAGGTGATTATTATTAAGCTTAGCTGCAATTTTTCTATTTGACAATACAGCGTGTACGGTCGAGGTTTGAACCGGAGTCCCCTTAGACATGAATATCTAGTCTATCATGCCTTACAGTTCTATAAAGAACTACTAAGTAATTGTTCCCCCCCTTTGGTCATGTCTTGTCTCAGGATAATCTATTTCTAACTGACTATAGTTAAAAATATTTATATAGTCACAGAAACAGATTGGATCTCAGAGTATGTTGTTTACTTTGACAGATGCTAATGGCATCTCACGGATTGAAAACACACAACACCTGGTTTTTAATACAGTCTGTATGCAGAATTAAAATAAATGAATTAAAAAAAAAAATAAGACATTGTTTCCATACACACAAGCTGTCATTCCACATTTGTAATTTGAGTACCTGAAACATGAAAAGCAACACAATCACTTGTGAATGAAAAAAAACAAACAAACAGAAATGTTAACATTTTCTAGAAGAATGTAATAATGATAAAACATTACAAAATGTTGAATAAATTATAGCAATTATTCACTGCTTCCACAAAAGGGAGACCCTAACTTACAGTGAAAACCTGACATTTTTGTCTGAAAATGTAAATTGTTGAGACAATATATATATAAAAGAAGTAAATTATAGAGAAAAACAACTATATCACAAAAATTGTCATCAAAAACAGAGCCAAGAAATTAAGATACTTCAAATTCACTTGAAGTAAATGTGGTTAAATTGGAGTTTATGTGTAATTCCTCAAGAACACCATTTCAGTAACACCTCCTCACATTTCCACACACGTGTTACTTCAGAACTTTATATACAGCCCAAAAATGTGCCATATGCAAATTCACTCTCCACTTCACCTGTATATAAACACACAATTCAGCTCAACAATTGGCAAACATAAAATTATAATTTAGAATACAAATCTATAGTTACAAGGCAGTCAAGGTTTTTTAAACAATGGGGTCAAAAAGCATTTGGCTGTTCATTATTGTAGCGATTTCAACTCAACAAGGTAAGTTTGATATTTTCCTTTAGCCAAGCGCATTCAATACACTAATGGATGCTCTACATCAATGTAATTTATTTATTTTTATTCCACAGGTATCAGTGGTGATGAAATCCGGTTGGATCAGTCACCTGCTGTGATAAAGAGACCTGGAGAAACAGTGAAGATCTCCTGTAAAATATCTGGTTTTACAATGACAAGCAGCTACATGCACTGGATACGACAGAAACCAGGGAAAGCTCTGGAGTGGATTGGGAGAGTTAACTCTGGCAGTAGTTCTAG
>NW_015511236.1:6288-7184 GCF_001515645.1 Sinocyclocheilus grahami | reverse complement strand
CTTTCAAATTTGAATAGTTTTATTTATTTCTTTATTATTCTATTCTCCCATTTCTAAAATCTTATAAATTGTTTCTGGAATAACAAATGTGATTCTAACCTAAAAAATTGAGTGGTATATTCAAATTATGTTGATATACAAATGTACTTTTTGTTTTGATAACTGAAGGGATGCTTAAAAGAGAATTTAAACTCCCCTGTCCTCCCTGTCCTCCTCCAAACTCCTAAATGACCTTTATCTAGGCCTTAAAATGCCACATCCAAGCACCAATCCTCCAAAACCACTGTAAACAGACATACTAACAACTACCAAAAACACCAATCATAAAAACATCTAACATTTACTGCACTCACACCAACGACAGTAACATCCTGATTTCTTCACTAGTATGCCAGAATTAGGAAACAGGGTTAAAATTTGAAGCATTGCTGTGAAGTAAAAAAAAAAATAGCAGGTTGTTTTATCTAAGTTCTGTATAGATGTTTAAGTTGATTTGATGAGTTAATGCAATTTGAAATGTGTTACTGTAAACATATTGTACAATAACATGCCGGAAATCCTCTGTACTGCCCTAAAAACAAAATAAATGTGAATTATGTATTATATCAATCAGAATTCAATAAAAAAAATCTCAGTTCCAGTGTTGCCAGAGTTACCTTGTTTTGCAGAATATATGCAAATGTTATGTCATACGCATAACAAGGCATACGCAGCAGCAGGTCAGGCTGTTGCTTCACTGCACACGATGGCGGTGCTCCAAGCATACCAGGCTGATCTGCTGAAAGACCTAGATAAAGGCGAGGGCCTTTCTTCTGATGAGATGGCTGAGTTACGCCGCACCACGGATCTTGCTCTTCGTGCTACTAAGCAGGCTGCCTCTGCCATGGGCAGATCTA
>NW_015511236.1:3408-4242 GCF_001515645.1 Sinocyclocheilus grahami | reverse complement strand
CATGGCTGTCGCCGGCCAACGAGTTGGTGTTTTTTCAATGTATGCTTCAGACACGGGTCACGACAAGGCGTTCCCCATAGCGACCCCTAGAGGACGCAGTGTCTCGTTCCCTACTCAGGGAACCATAGCTCAGGATCTTAGAATGCCAAGTTGCTTCAGTCAAGATTTTGAATAGATGACGTACAAGCGCTGCTTTATATAGAGTGGGAGCCCCTCATATTTCGTGCGCTTGAACGCCATTGGCCAGTTTCACTGGCGTGATTCAATAAGGCTTCAGTAGTATTTGGAGAGAAGGGTAATTCCCTTATAAATAACATGTTCTCTGTTATAAATTAGAACATGTATGATCTGGAGCAGAGCAGAACGCGGGACCCGAGCGTTTTTAATCCATTTCATATGGAAGTTGAGCTTGCGCAATTTAGGAATGAACTGAAAAAAGTTTGCGCACACACACATAAACACGCACGTTAAACATAAAGAAGAGGACAAATCTGTCAGGCAGCCTGAAGCGAAAAATAGAGGAGTAAAAGAGGAAACAGAACAACGGTAAGCATAGGTACCAATTTATGTTTCTACACTCTATTCCACTCCAAACCAAATAAAACATTTTATTCATCATTGTTTCCGTGAGCAAATTAGGTTGTCATGCAACAGCTGTGCCTTGAATATTTTAACATTCCCAATCTTTACAGCCTAATTAATTAAAAATTAGAAATATATTTTTGTCCGTTCGATATTGCGCTTGAATTCATTAGGCTACACAAAATATATTATTCGTGTCTCACGAATTAAGAGAAAAGCACAGACTACAAATACACAACTAAACAAAACATT
>NW_015511236.1:2235-3140 GCF_001515645.1 Sinocyclocheilus grahami | reverse complement strand
CCCCCCCCCCCCCAATTTTCTCATTAAACTATAAGTGAAGATTTTTTTCTTTGTCTACTGTAGTAACACTCAGATGCAAGTGATTTTGTGGGAAGGGTCAACGTCTCCCAGACTCCTCAAAGATTTTGTTATAAGCTGAACTTTCAGTCACTGCGTGTGTCCAGTGACTAAAACAACTGCAGTGTAACCTATCACTATTTTACTGTTGTAAGGGAAACAGGTCAATTTAGCTCAAAGGGAATCATTTAAGATTTTAAAGGGAATTTGGACAGAATCACTGTTTTACGGCTGATCACTGAGACGCTAATCACCAGCGATTCATTGAACGAGCCGTACAACATCAACTCTGCAAAGGATATTAATATCCAAAGTATAGTGAAAACACTATTAATTAGCACAGTAACAAGATCGGCAGTTTAAGACATTAATTTGTAAGCACAAAACACAAGATACTTCTCTTTTCAATATAAATAAGGCTTTATTGGATAAATCTAAGACATATAAACTAGTCTACCACATAAACACACGCACTCCCACATTCACACAAGTTGCAGGAAGATAGAAAGTAAGGAAAGAATGAGTTTAAGAGAATGAAAATGTGAGATCCCAAGTTTATAGCAATATGTGCATGGACCTGAACAAACATCAATCACTTAATTAACCCTCGCATTGAGTTCCTCAATGAGGTTAAAATTTATATTAAATGCACCAGTTCAGATAGAATCTGGAGGTACTTGCATTGCCTGTGTACGGGGGTTCCCTTTGTTGTCCTCCTTGCAGAAAAGGGGGTTTCCCGTGTTTGCTGATTGGCTGGACACGCGGACATCTTGGGAAGCCAGTGGTTGGGCCTTGGCTGGCGACGCGGAGTTGTGGGCTGGGTGAAGTTTTAGACGGCACTCGAGGTC
>NW_015511236.1:0-1371 GCF_001515645.1 Sinocyclocheilus grahami | reverse complement strand
AAATGCTAAATTAGTTGGTGGACTTGCTTCAGGGTTGTGGCGCCAACATCTGATTTACGAACATCCTGTGTCTTGGAATTCGGCTCCTCATGTTTCAACCATGTTCTTGATCAAATCTTAAATTGTCTGATTCGGTCTGATACCTTACACTGTGGTAATGGAGATGATGTATAAACTCCTACTAATGATTATTTCATGTATTCCCATTTGTTCTGAGTATTATCATAGTCTCACTGTTCTAGATAATCTAACATGATTTGTTGCATGTTTTTCAGCTGTTAGTGGTCAGTCTTTGACCTTCTCAGGCTCTGTGGTGAAAAAGCCTGGAGAAACAGTGACTCTGTCCTGCACTGTGTCTGGATTCTCAATGAGCAGCTACTGGATGGGCTGGATCCGTCAGAAACCAGGGAAAGCACTGGAGTGAATTGGGCGTATTGACCGTGGCACTAGCACTGTTTTTGCTCAGTCTCTACAGGACCAGTTCTCCATCACAAAAGACACCAGCAAAAACATGCTGTATTTACAGGTGAAAAGCCTGAAGACTGAAGACACAGCTGTTTATTACTGTGCACGACAGTCACAGTTACACAAAAGACTGCACGACTGAACAAAAACTATGTGATCTCTGAGGGTCCAAGAACATGTTTTCAGCACACTTTACTTTTTGTTAACTCTTGTTAATTCTCTGAATGTTTTAGTAATTTATGTAAACTTCAATAAATAAAGAAAACTTTGATTTGTTTTTTTAATTTTGAATTCATGCTAGAATAAAACCAATTACTGTTCATTTGAGCTCTATAACATTCCACTTTGTGAACCTTTACAAATCAGCAAGTTAAATGTTCAGCACATTAGTAAATATCTTTGAATGATGATCTTTCAAACAGGTTTTCAGTCTAACCAGTGCACAATCAATGATGATAGTAGTAAAGAAGCTTTAGGAAAAGCTATAGAAATATTTTTGCAAAAATTCACAATTGTCTACTTGTAACGAGCATAGTTTAGTTTCATTTTCACTGTATTCTGTTCCTGCTTGCCTGTGTTCCCTTGTTAGATTTCTTGGTTGTTATTATTTCCACACACCTGTTCTGTTTTCCGTTAATTGCGGTTGTCTGTATTTAAGTCTTCAGTTTCCTTCATGGTTGTCTTTAAATTATCTCCTGTATCTTTTCATAAGTGTTATTAAAGACTGTTAGTTTAATTATCTCCTTTGTCGAGCACATTATTACAGTCAGTGTTGGGGAAAGTTACTTTTAAAAGTAATGCATTACAATATTGTGTTACTCCCTAAAAAAGTAACTAATTACGTTACTTAGTTAATTTTTCTGGAAAGTAATGTGTTACGTTACTTTTGAGTTACTTTTTAAATCT
>NW_015511235.1:9656-10526 GCF_001515645.1 Sinocyclocheilus grahami | reverse complement strand
TTTTTTTTTTACTTTTGTTCATTTGGAAAAATACAAATAAATAAATAAAAACATTACTATTGGTATTCTAAAAAGTAACATGCAGGACAATATTGTAATGGTTTAAAGGGTCAAACATACAGGCTATTACAATTTTACTTGTGTGTATTTATTTTTCGTTTAAAAATACTTCTATCAACCGATATTCATGAGGTTTTAAAGATGTTTTAAAAGTTTGTCTATAGAGAGATACGAGTTGAGAAGTCGAGAATATAGTAGAGAGGAGCCTTTGACCTGAAAACTAACTAAATAAAAAAACATCTTGTTATCCTTATGATGAATGTATGTGACGGCAAGTAACCTCAAGTACTGATGTGGGGCAGGCTGAGGTGACAAGGTCTATCGGTGTGGTCCAGACTTTTCGTAATTACCTTCTCTGCTTATCTCAGAGGAAGCACGTGTGCTTCTAGAATATATGGGGCGTAGCTACACTGGGACTTCCACAACAAATGCTCTGTCCCATGGCAGTATGCCATAAGCTACTGTCACTTACCTGGCCCATTTATCTCTGTAATTATGCTCACCTGGACTACATGCCTGAAACTAATTTAGTCATTAGTTTCAGCGCAGCTAGTTCCTGTTCAAAGTCAGCTCTGGAACTTCCCGTATCCCCCAACAGTTACTATAATCATAACCATTTACTCATGAATAAAAACAGGTCACTGGCCGTGCGTGATTTAGTCTGGAGGCAAGCAGGCAAGTATGAGTGCTGCCATCCACCGTGTGATGTGCTGCTGTAAACTGTATGAACAGCTTGTTTTCATTTCTCCCCCATAAATGTTAGAACAAATTAGTGTGCAGATATTCACCAATATTTCTATGGAATTGTTA
>NW_015511235.1:4186-5525 GCF_001515645.1 Sinocyclocheilus grahami | reverse complement strand
TATCTATCAGTTGTGAATTGCTCAGATAATTTCCTCATTTTTAGTGGGAAATATCCACAATTTTAATGTATTGAAAGTAAATAACACATCCCCTCCTCGGTCCACATGCTTATTTGTAGCTTTTGAATGGACAAACACATCATTACGGGATGATTTGACACTGGAGTTGGAGAAGTCATTTGAAGATTCAGCCCAATAATTCCTTTGATGCCGCCATCAAATGATGTCAAGTGATGTATGATGAGATCAATGAAACATCACGGTAGACAGAAGCAGATGCAGAGAGAACAGCTGTGGAAAGATAGGTCTCTGCCACAGATAAAGGTTGATGAATGGATGTGCTATTTTCAGGTTGACCTGGTGAAATGACAAAGCTCAATTAGCTGGTTCTTGAATGTTGCTGAGCCGGTGGCGAGCTGGCCATATAGTAACCCCAGAGCACTGATCCACTGCAGGTATTGATTAAGCCACTCTCTCAGCCAGCAAAAGGTATCAAACGAAGCATGTGTGAAAGGCATTATCAGTGACCACTTCAGATAACCTGATACAACCCGATACAGCCTTCTCAAAAGGTTGTAACCCCTCTGGCCCTCTGGCCCTCTGGCTGTCATTATTTTACAAGCTCTCGTCCAATCTCTCGCTGTTTCTCTGTTTTCCTCTTTCACTTTCTCTCTCTTAACTCATTCTCTTCTTGGAACTCATTCTGTGTATTCTTGTGCCTCATACATGTAGTTCGTAAGATGTGTGAACATTGCATTTCATAGAATAACATGCAGTACAGCATCAGCCTTTCCTTGCGAAGATATCTCTCAGACTCAGGCTCCTCCATTGTCAGCTGTCTTCCAGTTGTCTCTGGGGCCTTGTTGGTTTGCAAGGTCTTAGCAGGTAGATGTGGTGTTGCTTGTTTGCCTGTTGGAGAGACAAGTGTCAGAGGTAACCCCTGAACCTCAATGCTACTGCTCAAACAGATTATGAAGACTGATGTAACAAAGCCCAGTGGAGATTGTGCAGAGAATGCAAGAAAACAATAGAGAAAAGCACAGAGACACAAAGAGAAAGAGAACGTCTTCGGCCTGAGGGCAGACACAGATGCATGTTAGTATGTTTGTGTCAAGGCAAGATAATCAGCAGTCTTTTGCTAATTGCAACTGATGCTTGTTTATTGAATGTTCAGGGCAGTGTTGGTTATATGAAAATATGAACCATCTGATCTCACCAAGTATTATTTAGAAAAATAATAAACTGATGTAAAGACTGAAATTACAGTAATATTCTGGGTTCAATATAAAGTTAAGCTCAGTCAACAGTATTGAGGCATAATGTTTATTACCACAAAAAT
>NW_015511235.1:0-1186 GCF_001515645.1 Sinocyclocheilus grahami | reverse complement strand
CCCTCTGTGTTAATGAATAAGGAATACAGCTGCATTATCATTCCAAAATGGAAAAACTGTATAGGAAAATCTGAATAACCTGCTGAGGGGTAATAATTGTTTCAAGGACAGATGAGAGGGGAAAGGATGTTACGTGCCTTTTCCTTCCTGCGATGGTGGGGTAAAACTGGGTCGAGAAGTGGAGCTGGGTGTGTTGACAGAAATTGGTTGGCCCGTCTGCCTTGGTGGTGGGAGGGGGTGAAAAGATCCAGATGCTGAGAAGCCGTGTTAATAGAGGGTCAAAATTGGACAATAGTATCCATCACTGCTTTCAAAGCTGCCTCTGTTATCCAGACCAATTTCTGACTGCTCTATCAAACAGAATTGGAGGGATGATTCAATTACTATGGTTTTGGCATGGCAGTGGCAGCTACACACCATCATTTTCAGGGCACTTTAAAGACTCCCCCTCCTATATCTTTGTGTTGTCCTGGTGTGAATATTATGTTGTGGATTATATGCACATATCAGAATGAATGACTTCTGATGAGGTAATAAAATGTGTCAAATAAAGAGTTAATGACAAGAAATGAGTCTAAGGAGGCAATCTTCAACAGAGATTAAGACCAGACAAGCTGTGATTATAATTATGATAATGTGATGATGTTGATAGCAGAGATGATGACGGTGATGGTGGTGGTAATGATGATTATGGTTTATATAATGAAAACATACATAGTTACATTTGAAATAAGTTTATTCAAGTTTTGCTTACCCCGTCTTAAGTCGTCTTAATTACATATCACTACCTAAGTACACTTAGTCATTTGCTATTTCAGATTATGTGACATCCTTGTTAGTTTCAGACAAGTAAGGTTTTGAACACCACATTATTTCACATAATCATAGCCTGGTCATTGTTCTTACTTGAATAAATGAATGAATGAATGAATGAATGAATAGGGATTGATTTACTAAGCGCTGCGTCAGTCATGTCACACACAGACGTACAAAGACCACTTTTAAAATGTACTAACATGCAAAAGTATTTACATGAAATGTATCCAAAGCAGTGGGATCCTCAGCTCAGACATTAAACCATTTTTTTGGTATTCCTGTAATATCGACAGAATTATTCCTATATGCTAATTCACGTTGTAACATAAAGCTATAGCTATTGCTATACCTTTATTGTTGTAAGGCAATA
>NW_015511234.1:0-10530 GCF_001515645.1 Sinocyclocheilus grahami | reverse complement strand
CAAAATATATATTGTGTGTTGGAGTGTTCCAGACGCTACAGCAGAGTATAAAATTATTCTGTAGTTCAGCAAGTTTTTCTTCTTTTGTTTGCCTAGACATACTATTTGTCTGGAGCAATTATTTATTTTAAAGGGGTCATGTTATAAAGAATCATATTTCCTTCCTTTTGAGTTCTTTATATACTTTGAAAACATACTGAATTGTTTGAACTTTTGAATTTGATCCCCAGTCCAAAAGGATAATTTATTGGAACTAAGGTGCAAAACGACTCATTCAGAACTTCTGCAACTATCTGATATAGTGCAACTATCTGATAGATATTAGATATATTTCAGCCTCAATTGTTTTATGAATCTCTCACAGTGTGACACACTTGTAATTGATGTATGGGGCAGTTAAAAGTAGGCTGTGCCTATGTAAAATGAGCACCGATTTAGAAGATTTTAATTCCAAGAACCTAGGAAAGAGAGAAAAATGGTGAGAGTTTTAGCTTAAAACTTGTAGGTATCACAGTTTAATGACATTTGAACTGTTTTAATGTCCATTAAATAAACAAACTGAAACTTATTTTATAAAATGTATCTACAATGATGTTTTTATGTAACAACTTGATAAGACTGTTGAGATGGATACATTCAAACTTGTGCCTCTGTCAACATAGTCTGATTTTTATGACAAACATAACATTTTCAAAACATAACTCTATGTCTGAAATCTGAAGTGCAAATACATTACAGACAAACAAAGTATGACAAACTCAATGACAAACTCAATAGCAGTAATAACCAGGATGTCAGGTGAAGTGGAATGAGACTCTGGTCTCTAGGAATTTACTTGCTTACTTGATTAAAATATACTGAAACTCTTTGCATCTTATATAAATTCTGTAATCTCTAGAATGTGCTTTAGCATTTTAATGCTTTACAGATCTGGTGAAACTTCTCCAGTAAATATTATACTGCCAAGTTAAGAAAAAGATCAGCCTGAAGAAACGAATGGAGCTTTCAGTTAACAGAGGATAAATTGTCCTGTAATATTCAATATCTTCACAAGCACAAAATGTAGCACAAACACAGTATTTTGGAAAACTCTTATGCTATGCATGCCCCATTGAAAAACACAGTTATGCAGTTATGCAGAACCATACAGGTACACTAACACTTACCCTGTCAGTTCCTCACTATGCATTTGCAGAAATCTTATAATAGTAGCCTGTCTTTGAGCTATGTGACATCTTGTGTAAACCTCTTCCTTGAGCTCCCTGTATATGTTCACAGCACATTCATTTGCCTGGGGCAGCCCTTCATCATTTAACTGCTCAAACACTGCCTGAGGCAACTCCCTGTTTATTCCATCATGTCAAAGATTTTAGACTGAAGGTAGCAACAACGATGTTAATATATCACCATATCTCATGCCTGTATGACAGCCTGTGCCAACCCAAACAACAGAGAGAAGACTCTTTATCTATATAAAGTCACGGTCCTATCTGGAATCATAGAGGTCTGCTGCTGTCTTGTATGTTACATTGTTGATTTCCTCTGAACATTTCATCAGCACAGACCCAAGGAATGTGATAGATGACTATTCCCTACCTTTAGAGTTAAAATGACTAGTTAATGATTAATTTTTTTTAACTTGCTGCAAATACACAAATAAAAATAGAAAACAATATTTATAATTAAAAAATATAACCAAATATTATTTTGCCTCAGTGACTTTTGTTTGTTAAGTGGTCTTGGACTTCATACTATATCCACATATGCTGATTTAGTTGTTTGAGTATTGGAAATTAACTATTTAAACATTGATTGCTCAGATTGCAAGACTGGGCTGGTCATGTGATCTCAAAATGCCTACCCCTTATGTAAAACAAAACCGCTTTTTAGACCATTGTGATGACTGGAATCTTGATCTCGTGTGTGTAGACTACATCATTTTAATAATTTCATATTTTTCTGCAACTCCAGAGACAGGTCCCAACAAGATGACTTTTTTTTCCCATAAAGAATGATAGTCAATGCATCTAATTTTTAATGCAGATTAATAATAATAATAATAAAAAAAACATTCTGAGCTATTATCATTCAAGTAATTGTCAACCAGTATATTTTAGTTGTGGATGCTGCGTGTGCATTTTATGGAGTAGACAAGTCACAATTGGCAACATAAGACTCCCTTTCTTTCCTTCTCCACACTGTATTTCTTCGTCACACAGTATTTTTTTATCTTTTCATCAATTCTTTCATAAATCCATCTAACCCTTTCACTCTCCTTGTCCTGTTCTGAGCACATTGAACAGGTCAAACTGTCAGCAATGCCACAAGAACCACAGGCTCATTAGAGAAAACACCATGACTGAAGGGTCTGACTGAAAGTACTATTACGGCAACATAGAAAAACACACAAAAAAATTTAATTTTCATATTTAATCTCTAGATAGCATCAAAACATGAAATTCTTCACATTTCAAGAATTACAGTGTGCGTATATGTCATAGCGATAAAGGGACAGTAAGACTGCATTTAGGGGGTGTAAATAAGGATGGTCTGCTTATCTTGGAAACCTGTTTGAAACCAGTCATTATTTTTGTTTTTCACTTTCATGGCGCTAATGGAAATTACACACTTCGGCTTTAAGTAAATATTATCACTTCTTCAACATCTGGAGTTCACTGCAGGTGTTTCTTGTCTTGCAATAAAACTGTAGTGTGGTGTAAAACCTTATTCTTTTATTCCCTCGCTGTCTTTTGACTAGGCAGTTAGTGAAGTTCTCAGGTGCTGCTGACTCACTGCATGTATTTTGGTCATCTTCAATAGTGGGAAATCCTTTGCTTCTTATCAGATATGTGAACAATAAACTCTGACTGTGCTGGGAGATTCACATGCTCAAGAGAGCTGTAAGATGTCTACAGGATACCTCAGAGCACAAGTACCATCTAAGAGCTTCCAAAATATACACAAACACTTCAATCTACTGATAAGGACTCCAAATAAACAATTTAATCGAAGTACTCGAAGGAAAAAAAACTTGCAATGAGGTTTCATGTTTGTGGCCTATTGGAAACAGATGACCAGAGTTGCATCAAAGCCAAAATCAGAGTCCCTGTCTCAGCTGTCTCAAACATTATGGTTTTAACTTCATTTACAGCACATTGGGCATAATCATAAATGAGACACAGCAATTCTTCATAGACAGTTGCATTTGCTGCACTCTGCAAAAAGTGTACTGCATGCTCCCACAGATGGCTGACAAAATGGTTCAAAATCATATGGTTCAAGTATTAGATACAGACTGATAGTATTTATTTCAAGAATATACTAAAATGGGACACACTGTTAATACCGGTAGTATGAATTTACTTAATTTTACTGAAAATTGCTTTGTCAGATATGATTCCCTCTTCAAAAAATAGACAGGCAGCATTTATATAAACTAATATATAAACTTTATTTTAATATTATTACTTTTTTATATATTTTTGTCAATTTTTTCTTTGCCATAGATCTCCTTTTCATTTTGATAACACCTTTATCAATGTATATTATTGTATTTAGTGCTTTTTCTACTGTAATCTTTTCATTTTTTTATTTTCCGAACATTTTGTTTTCAAAGTGATGCCTCAAAGCACTTTTTAACTTTTCTTACTTTACTTTTTTTTTTTTTTTTTTTGAAGAACACCAATAATTTTGCTTCAGATGGCAAAAGAAACCTTGAAGCTAATAATCTTAATCATTCCAAGATTCATGGTTTCAGTTATTTATTTACATACTGAAGTAACGAGCTACACACAGAATTTGCACGTCTTCAAAATAAAAACTGTAAAATAAATATACAATAAAATACATTAAACAAACAATCTTTTCAGGGGCAAACCTTTTAATCATTTAAAAATGCGTATGAGAACTGTGTAGTGACTATGCAGTCACAAATGGAATTCCTGGACCGTCTGCGTTTAGTTTTCACATATGTGACCCTGGACCACAAAACCAGTCATAAGGGTCAATTTTTCGAAATTGAGCTTTATACATCATCTGAAAGCTGAATAAATAAGCTTTCCATTGATGTATGGTTTGTTAGGATAGGATATTTGGCTGAGATACAACTATTTGAAAATCTTGAATCTGAGGGTGCAAAAAAATAATGAATTTTTTTGTTGTTGAGAAAATCACCTTTAAAGTTGTCCAAATGCAGTTTTTAGCAATACATATTACTAATCAAAAATTAAGTTTTAATATATTTACAGTAGGAAATTTACAAAATATATTCATGGAACATGATCTTTACTTAATATCCTAATGATTTTTGGCATAAAAGAAAAATCAATAATTTTGACCATACAATGTTGTTTTGTCTATTGCTAAAAATATACCCCAGCGACTTAAGACTGGTTTTGTGGTCCAGGGTCACATATGTTCCTCCAGTTATCGGTCATACAATCACTGAAAATACTGAAACGACAAGCGGCGCTTAATATAACGTTAATGGATTAAATATATATCCAACTGTACTGGTGTGTGTCTGAAAACTGCACTTAAGAATAAATGAATCAAGAGGCAAAATAACCACAGAAGATGATCATGTCAAGTTATATAAACTGGAAATGACAAACTGTAACATACAAAAATCTTTTCAGCACATGAGAGAACGTACCGTGATAACAAAACAAGAAGCAACATTATGATTTACATATAGGAAAAGAGCAAACAGTGATGGTAAGTATGTAGCGGCTGAACATCATTGGCTTCAGCACTATAATTTAAACAATCTGAAGTTCATTAACTACAGTCGTTCTACTAGAGGAACCCATCAGTGCTCTGGTATTTTAACAGCAAATGACCTGCATTTACACATTCATACACGCTCCCGCAGACACGCAAAACACATTAGCGCAAATGAAAGCGAAAGCTAGTGCCATCAGGAACAATGTTCCAGTGTGGCGAGAAGGAGGGGGTGAGCAGTGGAGATGGGAGACGGGCTAAGTTGGATTTCCCCGGCTGAGACTTTGTGGAAGTGAGACATCCGCCGGAGGAAGCAGCTGGACACAAAGAACAGAGGGAGACCTGGGAAATGAGCTACTGACTGAGTGCCCGGACTACTGATGTTTGGACAGCTCTGAGTTCTGCGGTTGGTGTCGACTGAATCATTCAGTATGTAGCTCATATTCGGACCAATACTCTGCCCTTTTCCCTTTGGCAGTGGAATGAGAATCCTATTGGCTCATCTAAGTAACAGAAAGCCGCTCTTTTTGTCCTCCATCTGAAAGCCACCCTTCTATTGGCAGATCCTTCATTGGCTACTCCTACAGAGAACAAGAAGCCATTGGCACCCATTTCTACACAGCAGAGGCAGCTTTCTATTGGCTCAACCTTCAACATCACGATTCTCATTGGCTAAAGAGCAGAGAAAACATTTCAGGCACAACAGTTGGTGTGGTAAGTAGAAGTCAGACAAACTGAGTCAAGTCTGCAGGAAACGATAACCCACGATTTCTGCAAACACGAGAAAGCAGAGCGACGACATAATCTCAGAGCGGTCTCTACTTGAAACTACCAAAACCCACCTTACTTTTTATGTACAAAATTGGACATAACAGAAGCAAAACATTTACAAATGTACAAAAGAACACTACTTGCTATGTCTTCCAGTTTCATGGAGCATAGAATGTGGAATCACTCTGGAATAAAGAACAGGACCGATGCCACAGAAGCTACTGATCTTGTACAGTCCACCATCACGGAACCACATCATGAGTTAAACTACTCAAAGAAGCATTTCAAAAGTGTTTTAAACAAGCTACGTCTGTGCCATACAAATAAGTATTCTTTCCAAATATTTTTCTTAAAACACATGGGAGAAGTGGAAGAAACTGTCTACTGTGATCCCTAAAAGAAACACTGTCTAAAAGTTTGATGCCTCAAGCTTGAATTACTGCTTGAGTGGATCATTTTGCGCTCCCAAATTACACTTCCTGGTTGAAAGGAAAAACACAACACAAGCCAATAATATAATACTGCTATGTAACCAATATTTCACTGAGTGTTTAAAGTAAACCGTGAATTGTGATTGATGAATTGCCTCTTCGTGTCTCAACACCTTTCCTGACAGTGAACTGAAATGCACCTTAATTTGGTCTATTTAAACATAAAACAGTTTCAGCTGCCAACTGACAAAATACTATCCTGCACAAAACATGCAATAAGTAGCTTGTTTTTGGCTTGTGCAGCAACATGATCATGCAGTCAATGTTACAATGCTGTTATTGCTGCTTATACATATAGTTTCCCAAATAGTGTAGCCTTTTATGTGTTTGATATTTGAATTTATGAGCTGCCTGCGACCTGCGAAATAGTTGATAGGAAAATAACTGGTTAATGCTCATGCCAGACACTTTTGCTACTGACAGTCATGTCAAACAGAGATGTTTTGGGAAAGTCTAATTTCTATTGTTTTCGCTGTGATGATGACTTGAATCAGCCTGATTGACTTCTGTCACTTGTAAAGACTCGACAGTTAGCAAAAGAAGCATTTTTGTGTTTATATATATATCCCATATAATGAAGCAAAGGAATTTGATAGAAAATAAGTTCAGTCCTCTTGCAGACTCACGTTGGAGATATAGTACCATGGAATGATACCAGCATTGATTATTAGCTTTCTCAAAAATTCAAAATATCCCACAATTCCAAAGAATACATGAAATGTTAATAGGAATGCACTCCATCACTGTCCTTTCTGGCAGGGGGGCTTATATACACAATCTGGGAGAAAGTTGAATGGAAAGAATATGACTGCTCTTGGATCCAAAAAGAGATTTATGATCAGTGCTTCCCACCAAAGTCCTCATGTATGTCAGACAGCTACAATGACGCTTAGCCAGGGCAAAGAGAGATGAATGGCATCTGCCAGAATGCCAGGTTTTTGCTGAGAATTGGAGCTTCACACCAGAGGGTGAAGTGGACTTGTCCCTTCCAAGAAGACATCGTTGCTGGAGAGCAGGGGTTGAGTGGTGGTGCTGTGACTGCCGACTGAGTTTAGCCGCTGGATGTGAGAACTGGACTCCTCACGGGACCCCGGTGCCACGGGCAACCTAGAACTGAAGTTTAAGTAAATCTGAAGAGGAGAAAGGTAAAAATCTTGTTTAAAACATGCATTCTTAGAAAAATATTTTGTATTCACCGTTGGTTTAAAATTGTTTTGACGATATATATTATACCATATTATACCATTTCTTTTTTTCAAATTCAATTATACAAAAAGGAAAAGAAAAAAAAAACTGAAATTACTTTAAAAATGAAAAAAAAAATTATATATTTTTCAAGGTAATTAATTATTTAATTCATAATATCTGTTTTTAGGGAGTCACATCACATGACATTTTACAACCTCTATGATATAATTTTTTGTTTATAATGTTTTTTTTTAAACAAATCTTAATGCAATTAATAAAGAATGACCCTTCCATGTTTACATTGTTTTGAGAGCTAATGAAAATAAAGGAAGACATACATGTTTGGTGCTGTCTGAGATTTGCTGTTCAATCTTCTCCACTATCTTGCTAAATGAAGGTCTTTTAAAGGGGTCGGCATCCCAGCATGAGTGCATGATCTCGTACCTGAAACACAAAAACACAGCAGCACTGGTGTTATTGGGAACAGTGTTGTAGGGTGTGTACATGGTAAATTATGCCATTATCTTGACAAGGGTTTTTTTTTTTTTTCCAGAAAGAAATGTAACTAATTACAGCTCAGACTTACATTTCAGTCGGGGCAAACTCCGGTGACTCCATTCGGAATCCTTCCTTGATCATCTTATAGAATTTAGAGTCCACAGGCATACCCGGGTAAGGACTACTCCCTACAGAAGCAGAGTGTCAGTATTTAGATTCAAAACAGTATATCATACCAAGTCAATATAATTATGAGATAGGTTTAACTCACCGAGAGAGAAGATCTCCCATAGCAGGATACCATAAGACCAGACATCACTCTCAAAGGTGTACACGCACTCAAAGATGCTCTCGGGGGACATCCACTTCACCGGGAGACGAGCCTGCACAGAGAAGGGCCACATTACAAACATTTCTTCCTTAACAACACAGGCAGAGCATGAAAGCACATAGTACAAACCACATTTCTTGAAGGATTCAGTTTGTGACTTGCATAGAAATCATTTGCCAACAAAACATGCATTTGGCAACCTCAGTCATACAGTTTTGTATCAATTTTGACATTATCTTACTTGTCCTGTAAATTTTAAATATAAATATACAAAAAGAATACTGACTTAAAGACTATAGACCAAGTTTGTCATGACTGTTTGTTGCTTTGGGCTTCTTTTAGATCATTAAAACAGAATTCAAATGAAGTATATGTAGTAGAAGCCAGAAATAGCATTCTGCTTAATGCAAAATTTTGTTTATTTATTTTTTTGTTGACATTTTGGCCTTTATTGAGATAGGATAATATAAAACTCACAGGAAGTGAAGTGGGAGAGCGATAGGGAGGCGTGATCAGGAAAGGTCAAACTCAGGTCGCAACCACGCTACATGGAGCGCTGCCCACAAGGCTATCGGCTCTGCTTTATGCAAATTCTTGAAAATAAATCAACTGTCTTAAAACGGCAAAAATCGTCTCATTCATGACTTGCTTTGCATCAACCTCTTGCCAATGTATGACATTTGGGTAATTCATATCTGGTACATGTCTCAACACGGATAAAAGCTCTTTTTGCATTAAGGTGAGATTTCCTTGCAGAAAGCTGTTGGAATAAACCACATCCAACACACACAGTATGCATTAAAGAAGCATGCTTGCTTGTCTATTTACTTGTAAAACTTGGTGGGAAAATCTACAAATAAAATAAATGTTAAAGTTGTTTGTCACATGTAATGACAGTTAATACTTACATTGCCCTTAACAACATAGTTTGAGTCAGTAGTGATGTCCCGGGCTAGTCCAAAATCACAGATCTTGGCCACTCGGCCTTGGGTGAGGAGAATGTTTCTGGCTGCCAGGTCTCTGTGAATACACTGCACATGCAGAAATACAGGTCAACATACACACTAATATATTATGTATTAAAGCAAACGCTGTAGGAATGGACTACTTGTTTTTAGCGTGATGTGAGCTAAAGAAGCTCAGACTGTATTGCTCATTTAAAAAATGTAATTGAAACGTAATGTTGACAGCTTTTGAGATTTTGGCCTTTCGCAGTTCAAGCAGATAGAAGCTGTACTTGTATGCATGTAACCTGCATAGGAATGAGTGGCCTAGAGGCATTACTGAAATGACCACAGAGGGGAGTGAAAAGTTGTGCTTAAAATTGCTCTTATGTGTCAGGACTGTCAAAACTGTCAGGTATTTACAATAACCGTGCCAATATTCAAAACCTCATTAGCAAAGAAGTGTTCTAAGTTAGCATAGAGGTGCTGAAATTAATTCCCTGACAGAAAACTCGCCGGCTCAACAGTGTGACTAATCTAGTGTCCTTCCCCTAAACTGAATACTGGACCTGCTGACCATGTGGGGAAATGTGATATTTCTCAGCATGATCCTCAATGAATGAGTGTATGCGTTTGTGTGACCTTGTGTAACCCGATCCTTGACTCGACAGAGGTAATGGAATGTTAGTCTGTGGCATTGTTGAGGAAGAGTGAGAAGATCTGCAGTATAGGGTTACCGCAAACACTCGGAATATAAAACTCAGTATCTGTCAGAGAGACAGAACGCAAACAAATGAGAAAAACACTTGCGTTTTTGGATGCCAAGAAATCCATCCCTTTGGCTACTTGGTAGGAGAAGCTAAGAAGATCCTCAGTATCCAGAGTCATGCCATCTTCATGCAGAATCTCACTAACGGCATCCGAATCATTGTATGAATCACCTAAAGGGATGACAAATTCATTTAAGAAGACGATAAAGACAAAATGAGACAAAAAGCCAACAGACAAGAAGAGACAACAAAAGAAAAGGGAAAGAATAAATGAGACAAGAAGACAACAGACAAGATGAGACAGAAGAGACCAGATGAGAAAAGAGAAGGCATGAGAAGAGATGAGAAAAGATGGGATGTGGACAGGAAAGACAAGATTAGACAAATAGAGATGAGGTGAGACAGAAGAGACAAGAAGAGAAGGCATGACAAGAGATGAGAACAGGAAAGACAAGGGCAGACAAGACTAGAAAAGAAGACAAAATGAGAAGAGTTGAGCCGAGATAACAGAACAGATGAGAAGAGACGAGAAGAAGACAACAGACAAGAAGGGGACAAGAAGAGACAAGAAAATATGAGACAAAAAGAGATACGACAAAGCCGGAAAAAAACAGACAAGATGAGAAGATGAAGATAAGACACGAGAAGAGATGAGACAAGAACAGGAAAGACAAAATGAGACAAAAAGAAACGAGATGAGACAGAAAAGACAAGTTGAGAAGATAAGAAAAAATGAGACAAGGTGAGATGAGGAGATAAGACAAGAACAGGAAAAAATAAGGGCAGACGAGAAGAGAAGAGAAGAGAAGAGAAGA
>NW_015511233.1:9158-10537 GCF_001515645.1 Sinocyclocheilus grahami | reverse complement strand
TTCAAACAAGCGAACAAGATGAGAGAGAAAACGCAATCGTTCCAGACAAACGATTACTCCTGCATGTGTAAAAAGAGAAATTTTCCCTAAATGCCCGGCATTTACAATACCTACAGTGAATTGGGCTTTTTGTAAACATAAATGAGGTAAATGTCCTTGGGCTTTTCAGTTGATCCAACAGTTCTTTTAACTTCAGGAAGCCTTTTTGCTGCACCTCTCACATCAAATTAAAGCAAAGCACTGTCTCAAGGCAGAAAAACACAACACTTCGGCTTCATTTTCTTGCTGGGTTTGCGAAACCTGCCAATTAATCATTGATGAAACCATTTAATGAGGCTCACCTAAAGCTTCTAGTGTTCTGCACCAGCTCTGCGCTACATGTTTCTTAAGGGGGTTTTCAGACGGGATGAGAAGTTCATGTGCATATTTACCCTCCATTAACAAAGACTCCGAGTTTGCATTGTATTGAAAATAGTCTTCCAGGGTCAATATTAAAAGCCTTTGCTTTAAAGTTAACTTCAGTTTGAAAAAGCACAATTAAGAATCAGTAGTCTAATTTGACCAGAAATGTTCTGTTAATCTGCATTTTTCAGATCAGAAACGCAGTGCAAGTGGATTTGTCCCAATGTAAAACTTGGACAAAGTCTTGCACCATTGGTGTTTGATCAAAGTCGGATCAAATTCGAAAGTCTCGACAGGGGATCTGGGACTCCGTCATTTAGATTTGCATTTATGTAGATTTACACTAATTGGAAAGAACATATTCATAAACCATCCAAGAGTAAAGAAGCCGAAGCCCTCAGTCATGATGCAATTAAGAGCATGTAGCTTTCTTTCATTTAAACATTTAATCAATCAACTGTTCCTTGTTAACTTAAAAGGAAATATAAATGATAATACTAATAAAAACTCTGATGAAATGTAGAGTGACAAGTGATATTTAGGTCAGCAAATGAGAACAGAGCGTCCCACTTTGCAGATCCAAATGGGACCGGGGTGATTTGCATGTATGCAAACGAGTCGTATTAATTACATAACTTAACTGTAAAAGTGCAATGCTTTCTTGGCTGTTCTTGCTTCATAAGGGGCCTGTCAGAGATTATTGTGCTAACTGTATTTTGGAGTATGTGGAAGATAGAGCGCTTTGTCCTCTGATTCAAAGTGACAAAACCGTTTTATGTTTGACCTTGTGGAGCATGCTCGATTTATAATGACCGCTTTCACAACACTCTTCTGCCATTATTCTCTCGCTTTGTAACCGTAGAGAAAGATTGTGCTTACAGAACAAAACACAGATCATTAGAGTCCTTTTTAAGGGCAATGAAATCTTGTGAATGTACCTTACTTACTTCTCACCAAACATCTTAGGTTTTACAACT
>NW_015511233.1:2797-3046 GCF_001515645.1 Sinocyclocheilus grahami | reverse complement strand
TACATCTCCTGTCCGTAAGAGAGGTAGCCTAATTTAAAGAAAAATAGTTTGAAGGCAAAATTGTTCTTACGCAAGCATGGGAATTGTTTCTCAACTTTCCCTCGAGGTCAGGCATATTGACCTTTGAAGAATGCATAAGCCATAAATTCAAACGAAGTAGGCTACTCATCCAAAGCTGATCCATTTAGACACAATAAGCAACTTGGAAAAGCAGACTCCTTTTAGTCTCCCAGCTTGAAAAAAAAAAAC
>NW_015511233.1:2182-2787 GCF_001515645.1 Sinocyclocheilus grahami | reverse complement strand
GGAAAAGCAGACTCCTTTTAGTCTCCCAGCTTGAAAAAAAAAAACGGTTGCTTTGAAACACACTGCATTCAGTCTGAAAGTAAGTGAACTCCGGAAATTGTAACGTGATTGTTTATTTGATCAGAATGTGCACAATTCTATTTTTTAGCGATTAAGGCACATATTAAAATATCTGCCGTTTGTTTAATTGTTTATAGCTTTTATTTTAAAACCAAGGAGATAAGCGAAACTAGGCTACTTTAAAAACAGCTCAATAAGAGAGTTGTTTAAAATGACATCCACAGTGAATTTCTATTCAAAATAATCTCAGCAAAATCATGTAACGTTTATTTTCCATTATATTCTAATCAATCTTTGAATTAGTTTGAATTGTTTTGTGCAGCATGATGCTTTTGAGATTTCCAGAAACAGTGTGATGATAGGCTATTGAGAGGACAAATGCAGCGCGATGTGTGTGAACTCAGTCTGTGGGACACAGATAGCCCATCGTCGCATGGGTGTTTCCTAAAAGTACACAGATAAGCTCTTTTCGACTGCTGCACGAGATGCGATAATATTTTAATCCGGAACATAACACAGCACGCCGACGTATGACGGAACTGAAC
>NW_015511233.1:0-1976 GCF_001515645.1 Sinocyclocheilus grahami | reverse complement strand
GTTGCTGTTAGCTGTTCCCTCATAAGGTAAGATGGCACTGGAGTCCAATGGAACATTTATAATTAGACTGCCAGTTCAGCACATTGTCCTGATTGCTATACAGGGATATGCTTCACTCAATAGAGACGGACTTATTCACTGCCTTTGAGAAAGGGTGCCTGTTGCCTATCCCTTACGTTTATTAACTTATTCTAAAGTCATGCATTGAAAAGACAAACCATGATCACGTTTGTAAATTCATCCGAATTTAAAAATCAATCAAACGTGTTATTTGCAAATACAATATTAAAGGTATGAACTTATGAAAATTCCTTCTCTTTTATTATTAACACGCTCCACAAATGTACGCATCCGTGTAAACATTTTTGTTTATTATTATTATTTTTTTTACTTCACGGGTCGCTGTTTAAAGTTTAAACGCTGTTTTCATTCAACCCTGTTTTCCATGCACATGCTGGATGTTTCCGAATGCTTTTTTCTTTCTTTCTGCGGACAGAAATGAAGTATGAATGAAGGTTTATGTGCAGTTTCATAACATATCACAGACAAACGCAGTTTCATTTTCCCTGGGATTAAAGCGTTTGAGATAACGACGATCTCTTTTGTTGTTGTTGTTGTTTTTTCAGGACTTTCTGCCCGTGAATTTGGGGAGGAACTTGTGGTTTTGTGCACGCAAAGAGCATTTCCTAACTGGATCCGGCGAGCAGATACCGACAGATCGCAGACGAACGCTTATGTTGCCAGTAAGTTCAGAGATTTGGACCGTATTCTGTTCTGCGTTGTCTCGCTTGAATTTGAATAGATCTTAACAGCTGGAATATGTATTTTAACACATGAAATGTGTGAAGTTGGGCTGTATTTGATTTTTTTTTTTACTCATTCTTATAGCTCATCCAGATTAATTTTAGTTTTAGATTATCTTGCTAGTTCTCCTTTTTTAATTGAAACATTGAATCTATTTATCTCTAAATCTAAATTGTTACTGTGACTGTTGCAGAGAATCAGTATGAGACTTTAAGCAGCGACTGAGTGATTGTAATTTCATGCCACCAAAATGCACTTAATTTAATCTTTAAATGCATTCAGGTTTTTTTGTTTTGCTAAAACATTTTCCCCTCACGGAATGTGTTTTGTGGGTTCATCAAATTTTTTAGGTACATAATACAAGGCACACCTCTTTATTAGATACTCATATTGTTGTTGTTGTTATTATTATTAATAATGTACTTATTTTTTGAATAAGGGAATAGCTTTTCTCTGCATGCAGCTTATTGTAAGTTCAGCTGCATATGTGTATCTCTGTTATGAAGGGACTTGTGATTGCTTCTTTGGAGACATCAGTCGAATGCATTATCCGTCCTAAAATCTGGACAGTAAATGAACTTTGAATAATTCTCTTTCATGTGCCACAGTCTGTTGTTTCCAGAGGTTGCCTGCCATATGTTTTAGTACTTATGAAATATTGTCTCAGATTTCTCTACCAGCAATTTTGAGGTTTTATCTGTTTTCAGTGGTTTTAAACAGCTCTGGCATTTATTTATTTTTGTTTGCAAAGGTTTATTATTTACAGTTTTGATTACGTAATTTGACTTTACTTATCGTTTCTTACTTTAGTTCAGCAATACATCTTTAATGTTTAAATTATGTGTATATATCTTAATTGGATATATATCTTGAAAATACGGTGAGAGAAGTAAGTGTATTGATTTTTTATTTTTTTTGGAGCTCAAGCAGTTTATTCCCGAACAATCACGTTCTTATCAGACACAATTTTCAATTTCAAAATGATGTTTCATCTTATTAATTTATAATACTCTAGTTTTTATTTTTGTAATGTAGTAGTGCGTAAGCCAGTATTATATTTAGTATTTAGTGGAAAGGAGCATGTTGAGGGTAGTGTAAGATGCTCAGGTGTAAATCTCGTCTGGCTGTGTCTTGTATTGGAGGGGTTAGAACAGTGCCAGCAGAATCCTAAT
>NW_015511232.1:10009-10532 GCF_001515645.1 Sinocyclocheilus grahami | reverse complement strand
GTGTGTGTGTGTGTCAGCACTGTGTATACGTTTTATACCCGCATGCCTACAAAACCAGTAGTATTTTCCAAAACAACTACATTTACATAACATGTCACAATTTATTTCCACTGCAGTCAGCCTAGTAGATGCTATTGATGGTGTAAAAGAGTACTGTTGTTTGTTAAAAGCAAAAACTGCTATCATATTACAACAAATATATCTACTGTCTATATAATATCTACATTTTTTTCCGTTTGAAACAAATACATGTTTATCTGCTGCATGATTCATTTGAAATACTATTTAAATACTACTTTAAAATGAATCCCTAAGAATTTGTATTAATACTAATATATTTAAAATACATTTCCACAATTTTAATTCGGAAACGCACCTTATCGGCTACCTCTCTGAATCTTTTGAGATGCTATCCTAGACCTTTTACACTACTACAAATATAGTATGAAAAATGTATTATCACACACTTTCAGTTTAGCCTAAGTTCATAACGGTATAGATTTTGTTTGGATAAAAGATGCAC
>NW_015511232.1:7626-8989 GCF_001515645.1 Sinocyclocheilus grahami | reverse complement strand
TTTCTGGACCTGCTGTGCTTGGAGAGGAAAGCACATTATCTTCTTCTGCATTCCATCCACACGTGTCTCAAATCAGCACACTGGACACCAGCTCAAAGTTTAAGCCAGATAATATATTTGCCAGTTTCGTATTTTCTGAAGTTAGAAGATGAAGGTAAACTGGTGGAGGAGCATAAATGGCTTGTGAAAAGTAAAACTATAACCCATATCCACCGACTGAGCTCTTGTGTCCAATCTGGCACCATTACATGCATTTTCTACCAAAAAGAAGGGTGTTCTGGGCTTGAAAAATTGGTTTAAAAGTGAAGTGCGTCTTTTTTTCTGTCAAAGTACCTGAAGCAGCAGATTGCGTTGTGTATTTGTTTGATGGACACTCTGCTCCTGTTTGTTGTGCTGCAGATGTACTCCAGCCACTTCATTTTACCTGTCTATCAGAAATGAAACTATTTTATTCACAAATATCATATGTGAGCCGATTGCTATGAATTTAAATAACTTCAGACCACTGCATCAAAGCTAGCTTGTGATGCCAAAAACGTGGCTGAACTACATTATTCAAAATAAGGAACATGATCCTCTTGGTGGAAAGAGGTTGTTCTGAATATCACAATGTTTTTTTATAAAAAGAAGGAAAAAATTGTTCTTTTAAGAACTGTTCACTGAAAAGGTTCTTCTATGGCATCGCTGCAAAAAACTGTAGCACATACTTATTATTCCGGCCAATTCTGAGAGAGGTTCGGCCGAGCACCTGCACCATTTGAGAAGAAAAAAGTTAATATTGGAAAACATTTCAAAGTAACTCATGTAAGCAGTTAAGAAAAAGTCAGATTGACCTTACTGGAAGGAAAAAGCTCAGAAAGATCAAAGCTGGAATTGAAGACAACAGTCCTCGAGAGATGAAAACCGGCATAGAAAGAGAACAGACAGGAAAGGAGCATCTTTAGTTTGCCTCGGCACTAAAATGAGAGTTTCTCAGTATTCATAACAGAAGGACAATCCATGGAAACCAGATGCTCCTAAACTTTCATGTATCCACCTCTTTTAAAAATCCAGTTTTCATTTCCTGCTACAAAATCCACCAGTATACGTAGTGAGCTTGAACTGAGATGAATTGGTGGCATGCTAAACTGCGTTAGATGTTTACTGGAAGAGTAAGTCTTGCCAAATGTTACGGTATATAATGTGTGTAGAATATCTGAACAGCTATTTCTTGTCTTTTAGATATGGGGGTTTTGGCCTCTTTTTGTGATTGGTGCATCTTAAAGCTTTACGATTGTAACCCAATTTTTTATGAGTGAAGTTATCAAAATAGAGCATGTCATTAGCTTCAATGTGCTTGCAATCACTGTAACCAATCAGCTGA
>NW_015511232.1:4765-6746 GCF_001515645.1 Sinocyclocheilus grahami | reverse complement strand
TGGGTTGTATTTAACCCAGCATTTTTTAGAGTGTAACTCAATCCATATTATCGATACAGTTATAACAACACTGTAGCTAAAAGTCTCAACTCCACATAGATGATGCATGTCTGATGCAGTTCAGCAATAATGTATCAGAGGCAGTGCTATACTGTTTATAGTCAGAACTAAAGGCACAGTGTGCAGTGGTCTGCATAAAACACCTTTAGCCATTTTATATTCACAATACACAAAACAGCCTTGAGATTCTCTGAGAGGTGCTACAGGGTCACATAGGGCTGTTGTAGTGAATGCTGGTCATGTATTCTGCTGCCTGTAAGTGGTCACCCCGCGGGTGACATTAGCAGCTGGGGGATGACCGGTCACCTTGACCCCAAACACAAGTCAATATCCCTTTTTCAATTCTCCTGTCAATCATGTATGAAGACTATTGCTCAAGCATCCCTCCCAACAACCAAATAACTGCCACGGCTGCAAAGTCACACCGAAAGCATGTTAAACAAGCAGTGTTTCCACTAAACATGGAGGTTTCCATTTCTAGAGAATTGCTCTTGTGTGTAAATGAAATCAGCCCACCATAACAGAACACAAAGCTCATGCCAACTATAGTTCTTATTTTTATCAGTCGATTCAAAACAGCACAGATCAGTCTCAGCTGCAAGGAAGTGAGAAAAGATGCTCCTTCTTATGAGGAGGTGATCATTTGGTTAACTGATCAGATTGGATTGTGTAAATGTGCATTTTCAAGATAACTTTACAAATGCAAGTTATGCATGGTAGAGTATATACAGACTGGACTACAGTTTTTACTGTCTTTTTTAATCAAATAAATGCAGCCTTGGTGAGCCTTTCTATTACTAATTATCATTTATGCGTGCATTTAGAGTACAATCAAAACATGGTCATGATTTTTTTATTGTTCCTAGTTTTTTTCTTCCATAGTTTGGCTATAAACAGGTTAAAGTTTAAAGACACTCAGATCATGCACTCTCAATGACGAGATTGTTTGTTAATGTTTGATTTTGAAGTCTACCAGCGTCACAGGAGATGTCCTGTCCGTGTCAGTCATTCTACATGGCCATTTCTTGTTTGTCTAAAGTGCAGACTCTATCATCAGCACAAACACAAATTCCGGCCAGAAAACTCCAATCCTGTTTGGAAGCAGTGATGTCAAAGTCACCATGGCAACTGCTCTTACAAATTATGTCTCTTCTTTCACTCTCCCCTTCTGCCTTTGTCCATATGACATTCAAGTGCAATATCTTTTTGTCACAATGCTGTGGGCATCAATGTGCCGATGCCAAGGTCACAGAAGGGGAATAACCTGACCTTTTACAGCGCACCGAATGCAAGAAGAGAGCAAGGTCAGGAGATGTGTTTGTGGGCTTTTGAGTGGTGTGGGGGGGTTGTGTTGATGGCATTGTGGAACCGACTCTGCGAACGTTCTCTTTGTTGCTCACTCGTTTATACCATTCAAATGCCATTCCTTGCATTTTGGAACAGTTTTTTTCTAATTCTTTTTAATTCAACATCTCTGGAAGAGCAGTGAGGAATTAAAATACCAGTTCGGCCAAACATTTTCAAACATGTATAACTGTCTTTCTTTTATAGAACAGAAAAGGAGATGTTTTGACAAGAATCCACACAGCTATTAGGGGATGTTCTCAGAACTTTGGCTGAAAAAACGTTCTTCCAGTAACATTAATGTTGAACAAAGCTCAAAATAATCTGGTCTTATAGCGTTCTCAAAACGTTAGCACAACATTTTTATTTATATATCATTAATGGAAGGAGATTTTTTCTGAAATGTTTTTGTTGGACGGTCATCTATTGTTTTTTTTATGTTACTATTTACTAGTTGTTTCAGAACGTTTAGAGATCAATAAAAGAAAATTCCCATCTTGTTTGCAAAATTATAAAATCGGACGTTCCCTTAATGTTTTCGGTAATGTTCACATAACCAAGAAAAAAAACTTTTTTT
>NW_015511232.1:1515-3438 GCF_001515645.1 Sinocyclocheilus grahami | reverse complement strand
ATAATGATCTTTAAAAAAGCATCATATGACCCCTTTAATATAAAGTGGGACTTTAGTTTTCAGCTGTATAGCTGATTGATTAATGGAAATACAATGGACAGCAGCTAACAAACGAAACATGATGGAAACGGATGAGTGTGACTGCCTTTCCTTACCAGACATCAGCCACCCACTCTGCAGTATTTTATAATTCTATCTGACTTTAAAATGATCTAAAATCAGCAGAAAAATACGTTTAGATGAGGCAGCGAGAAAGTGGAAATGTAGATGTGATATTGCCTATTTGCACAGCCAGATGCCAGATACGCTTAGTCAAAACAGCATCTGACTCATACCCTTAAGCTCTCTTCCGAAACCTAGTGGGCTGCCTAGCTTTCTTCAACTTATAAAGGCAGCTAACTGTGCAACATAGACTCAGTGGAAAACGTGCCTCTACCTACATTTTTGCAAAACTGCCTATACGAAGCTACTATTCACTGCAGTTTCCAGCTAAAATGAAGACTAGTTGCAGTATGACATCAACAACATTTTAATGCAGCTAAGATAAATTGATTGCAGGGGCAGATTATTGATTAATAAGATTCATTTTTCTGTGGTTCCTTGCACAAGACTATTTTACCACCTCAAATCACTTTGACCATAGTCTATGATTTGTAACTAATACATTTTGACCTTTGCATCACATAACCATCTCTATATGTATGGCTTTTCTGATGTAAACTTGCTCGGAAGTCCACCTGGTACAGCATTGCACACACAATAACAAACTTGTAGAAATAAGCTGAAATAGTATGATTGCTTCAGCAAATGCATTTTTATCTTACATTTGCTTGGTTGACAGGTTTAGGGTTTAGTGTAGGCAGTATGTCATTTTCAAACGCAACAGAGCATTAACCTTTTTGTGCCACTCATCAGACATTTCATTTCCACAAATGCCATGATACACAACCAATGCAATAAAACACTGCCAGATTGATGTACATCTGTTTCAGAAACAGAATATGCTTTTAGTGCCACTCACTGGACATGCAAGAAAGAAAAACGTTTTTTTCCCAATAAGCCTTGGCTGCAACTGTCAGGAAATATTACAAGTGGCTGATTTAGAAAACACACTAAATAGGCAACAAATTCTTGCACCACCACAATAACAGGAGACTTACAGTAATTCATACTTGATTTCAACAGAAATTGACATTAGCATGTTGCTACAATACTCTTAAAATACATAAAAACATACAAATAAGAAAAAAATTTTAACTGCACAGATGTATTTTTTTATATCAAATATTATCAGTATTGTGTAAAATTTCATAGAGCTATTCAGGAATAAAATAAGCATTTTCAAGCTATGTATCCCTCAGTAATTTCTTATGGATTTTTATAGTAGCGCTTTTGGATGTATGAGTAAAATAAGATCTGTGGTCAACATTGTTGAAATAGCTAGCAGGCTAGCATGCTAGCAAGGTGCTAAATAAGTACAGCTACCACAAGGACGTGAGTTTACATGCTTTGCAAATCATTCAACTGCAACAATCTTTAAATACTAAAAACTACAGATTTGACTATGTAAAGTGCACACAGTATGAAAACCTAATTAGCCATCCAGGTTGGCCTACAAACAGACGTCATGATTGAACAGCTTATAGGCAACATTTCTTGCGGTGCATTTAGGGATTGCCTTCTCTGTGTAGAATACATGTGATCCTGCCTTATAATTTCACTAAAACAAGGTATCTCACTTAGACCGAGATAGTTTATCTTCAGGAATAGCCATTAGCATCTGTAGCTCGCCTATGATGCATTAAAATGCTGCCTCCGTGTGCAGCTCACAAGGTTTTCGGTTTATTGGGTTCATCTAGTACATTCTTTCACTACTGTGTTTATCAGTTGAATAAAACAACAGGCAAAAGCAGTTGGATTTTA
>NW_015511232.1:0-801 GCF_001515645.1 Sinocyclocheilus grahami | reverse complement strand
AAGAAGCTTCTGAGAAAGTAAGATTACTGGTAGAGGAGGAACCGGTGATGAAAAGAGGGATTAGGCGAGAGAAAAGCAGAACTAGAAATGTCAGTCTAGGGTCCATTTAAGAGAACCTCAATGGCTCTTGATAAAGCTGGAGCTCGATTGTAATAATAATTCACAATATTACTCTTTTCACTGTATTTCTGAACAAATAAACGCAACCTTGGTGAACGTAAGAGACTATCAGATTCAAATGTAAAAATCTCCCACTGAGTTACATTCTTAGAATGTAGAACCAACTGCAATGACGTCACTTTAATATTTGAATTCTTAACTGTGATTGGTGCTTTGAAGGTGATGTCTGTACCCCCTTGTTACATAGTGACACAGCCACATTTCCTTAACCAATGGCATGTGTTTAGGAAAGGACTGACTGTTTGACTGACCAATGGCAGATGAGGGGATCGTTTAGGAAACCTGTATGAAAACAGTAATTGTACACAAGACAGTCACATTGTGTTGATTCTCATGCACAGGCAACAATGATGCAGTACATATAAAACTGAACACTACTCTGTTGTTGCCCTGATATTTGCTCTAGGAAATGCAAGTCTAGTTTGTAAACTAGCGTTATTGTCGAATCCAAGAGAGTGGGAACATTTCGACAGTACGATGCATAATGCATCCGATTTAAACTAAAAGTCCAACTAAATTCCAGGCTTTTATAGGCACTGCTCTTCCGTCATTTATTAATGGAGTCCGGAAGCTGCCTCATGCCTAAATTGATTTTGCCCTCTCTTATGTTTGTGAAAAAAA
>NW_015511231.1:10317-10553 GCF_001515645.1 Sinocyclocheilus grahami | reverse complement strand
AAGTATTTAAAACTATCAGAGAAAGACACAGAAATCATTACAAGCGTCAAGCACCGACAGCAAGAGACTTAGTGCTGCATCAAGTCTCCGAGGAGAAGAAGAGGTGGCTGATGCTGGTGGTTAGGTTACTGTATAATGATTGAAATCGCGAAATGACCTCAAACGATTAGTAAATCAACTGCAGAATGTTTTATTTTCGAATGCATGCACCAATTGCATGTATTCTGACAGCGCTG
>NW_015511231.1:6317-8155 GCF_001515645.1 Sinocyclocheilus grahami | reverse complement strand
AGCTACAGCTTGTCTCTGTTTTTTGGCGTCTGTTCAGTTTCTCATCCAGTACTGAGAAATGAAGTGATTGATTTAAGGCATATTACATTTACAGTAAAAGCTGGACTACATGCCTTGCCATCTAAATTGAATCTTTTTCAGTGACGTGCTGGACTGAAATAAGGAAGCAAAATGTTCCCTTTCCTTTTTTTTTTATCCAATGTTTTTATACAGTTTGTAGGTTAAATGCATTTGGAACGCCTTGTAGGCAATGTATTTCAATTTAATGTAATTTAGGAGAAAAATATTTGAATGATTTTATCATGTATTTTAAGTATAGCATATGTTAATGTTAATATGTTAGGACATTGAGTAAATATGTTTAATGCAATGATTTAAAAAAATTATTGAAATTATTACAGTTTAATTTTTTTATTCTGCTCTCTAAACGCTGGATATTATGAGATAATTTTTTTTTTCTAATTGTAATCGTATCCTTCATAAGGAAGATATTTTTTAAAGTGACGTGATGTTCAATTCTCAAGCAACATATTGCCTTTACAATGTCTTTTTGTTTAGACAAATATTGAGCTACTTTATATTTTAGGAAGGGGCCCCTTGCAAAAGAATCATCATGTTTGGGGGTCCTTGGGAATAAAAGTTTTGTATTATTTGTAATATTATAGTGTGCATTAATATTTTAGCTTTTATTTTTATATGTTATGTTTTAATTTTAATTTTAATTTATGTTTCAGTAATTTTGTTATGTTTAATTTTTTCATCTAATGTTTTAATAATATTCTATTAAAATAATATTTCATATTAAATAAAAGTATACATTTAATAACTTATTTAATATCAAATAATATTATTCTATCAAATAATATTTTAGCTTTATTTCAATAAATAAAAACTATTTTAATAGTTTTAGTTAACAATACCAAAAAACTGGAAAACTTCTAGCCTATTGTCTTTATGTTTGTATTTGGAAATTTAGGCTATATGTGCAGTTCAGAATCAGGTATTATTTTGGAGAGGGCATATTTTGTGCAAGTTCTTCATAATGTATTTTACATTGTCCTCTTTTTGTATTCTCTTTATAAGGTGGGCATGAATATTTCAAATGGGTTTGTCTATGAGTACGTTCTTTTCAGTCAGTCATCACAATTTTGCCTTTATATTTATCTCATCAAATCCTTCTCTGCTGTTCCACAAATTTGACCTGACCACACCTCTCTACCATATTTGACCTCTGGATGTCCAGACTGCTCCGTCTCCGGCCTCATCACAACCCCCCTTTACCTCCTACCCTGCTCTACCTCCACCGGCCCACCCACCTTCTCCTCAATCTGCTCCATCATCTCTACAGGTCGGGGATCAGATTCTGGAGGTTAATGGACGAAGTTTCCTCAGCATCCCACATGATGAGGCTGTACGAGTGCTGAAGTCTTCACAGCACCTGATGATGATGGTGAAGGATGTCGGGCGACTGCCACATGCCCGCACCGTAGTGGGTGAGACAAAGTGGATCACAAGCTCACAGATTACAGACAGCTCGGCCAGCAGCAGTGTCACAGGGTGAGTGAAAGGGGGTGATGAGAATGTGTGGAAACATGGAAAGTGTGAGAGATAAAGGAGTCATATGCATAGAAGGGAAAGCTAGTTCATTTCTGGATGAATCAGTGTTTTTGAAAATAAATATTTCAGCCAAAAGGCTGAAAAATATTGAAATATATTTTTTGCTTTGCTAAATCTGATTTGTCAGATTGCGCTGCTCACCCTCAGGCCATCCAAGATATTGATATGTTTTTTTTTTCATCAGATCAGATTTGGAGAAATTTAGCATTACATCACTTGCT
>NW_015511231.1:4911-6307 GCF_001515645.1 Sinocyclocheilus grahami | reverse complement strand
CAATTAACATCTTGTGAAGTGAAAAGCTGCATATTTGTAAGAAATAAATTCATCATTAAGACATTTTTAACTTCAAATCATTACTTTTGGCCAAAAATACGAGTCGTCTACTCTGTAAATCTGTTTCGATGCAGAAAAAAAACTCATCTACATCTTGGATGGCCTGAGGATGGATACATTTCCAGCAAATTTGAATTTTTGGGTGAACTATTCCTTTAATTGAGCAGAGCAGAAAAAGAATATTCAAGGTCTCCAACTAGATTAACTAGCTCTTGGCAATGTAATTTACTGACAGTTTTGATGGTCTCAGACATCCAGCAGGGAAGAAGTGTGAAACCACTAAAAATATCAGTACCGTAAAAATACAGGCCTACATATTTTAATATTGTAAAATCATACATTTCTAAAAGTGTATAAAATTCTAACACCCTCTATTGTACATTAAGCAATACTACTATTTCACCTAAAACAATTAGTATGCTGATTTGTTAATTTGTTCTTAAAAACAGCACGTCATGTCTTGGTGGTACGACTTAATGTTCTTTTTTAATAAATTAAAAATGTACAGTACAGTTCAGCCACAGTAATTTAATTAGGATTGAGGTGAAGCTTCCAGGCTTAGTTTAATTTACTGTTTTAAGAGCAGATTATTCAATAGATGAGTTTTAATGATTTAATTCTGAATATCAGCATCTTTCCAAACCCCCGGGCCGTTCGCACTTAGAGGCCTGTAAATTGAAAGGAGTGTGTTCATGGGATTATTCCAGACACTGCTGGTCTTTCACAGCCTGTTTGGAGAATACTGTATGAACTTGTGAGTGTGTGCACAGCACACTAACAGGATCATAAAGCAGCTCAGGTGTGTCTTGTGCCAGTTCTCTGGACCTTCTTGTTAATGGAGGTTAGCTGATGAGGTGAGCCGGGTGCTCTGCTCTCATGCCAGGGAAAAAATGCAAGGTGGCATTTTATATAAAAGCTTATTATCAAGCTGGTGGTCTGGGGTACGAGCTCAATCCAAAGCCAAGGGCGGAACTGGCACAGGGAAGTATTGTACCTGTGATTGTTACTGACCAAATTGATAATTTGATAAATAGCTGTTCTTGATATGACTGCAAAATGCTTGCAGAGTAATACAGAGACATGAAGCACAGCTATGTTGGAAAGCGGTTGTCTGGCACAATGTTCAATTATACAGTTTAGTGATCATTATACAAACATTTTTGACCAGAGAATGCAGCGGTCAGCTGTGTGATAATGTAATGTGATGTAATGTAATGTAATATGTAGGAATATATGAGAATTTAACCCCACTGTTAAAAATGTTAGGGTCAGTAAGATTTTTTTAATGTTTTTGAAACATTAGTCTCTTATACTTACCAAAAAAAAAAAATAATAA
>NW_015511231.1:1478-4901 GCF_001515645.1 Sinocyclocheilus grahami | reverse complement strand
AGTAAAAACTCTAATATTGTGAAATATTATTACAATTTAAAATAAAAATAACTATTTTATGTTTTAATGCATTTTAAAATTTTAAATTATATATTTTAATTTATTCAGCAGCCATTGCTTCAGTCTTTAGAGTCACTAAATCCTTCAGAAATCATTCTAATATGCTGATTTGGTGCCCAAGATACATTTCTTATTATTTCTTATCAGTGTTGAGAACAGTTGTGCTGCTTAATATTTTTGTGGAAACTGAGATTTTTTTAAGATTCTTTGCTTAGTAGAAAATTCAAAAGAACAGCATTTATTTTAAATATTTTATAACAATTTAAAAAAAATTGTCACTTCTAATCAAGCCAAAACAATGGCCCATAATTTTCCCTTAGGCATCCAGACCTGATCGAATGCTTAACTCTAAAACCAGAAGCTAGATCAGTTTTGTACATGGAAAGTGTGTCAGAGTCTCTGTATGACTCTACATCTGTTTGTGGATGTTCGAAGGGGTTGCAGAGCATGTATGGTATTGATTTCTCCATGTTTACCTCTCTCACATAGACTCTCTCTGGACCAGGGAGCATCAGCATCAGGAAAGGTGAGAACCTTGTTTCTATATTTGAACAGAATGTTCTCCACTGTTTGGTTTTAGCAGTGTTAAAAGAGTGAGTGAAATGGTGAAGGTGGTTTTTGAATGGCTCTCTGCAAATCCTGGTGAGCTCCAGACCGTTTAGGATAGTTGTACCTTTTTTATTGTCATAATAGAGTTGAGATTTAAAACGATTACAATAATTTGCTGAGCCTCTAAATTAAGATAATTAGTTACAGTACGACATTAATAATTATAGACATTGCAAACGTATTTTGCTCACTCAAAGACACTTTGTAAGTGCCAGAGCTTGATCAGGACATACTTCTGAAAATGCTGTATACTTTTTGAACACTTCTCTGCAATACATGAAAGATATATTCATTTTTAAAAGGTACAGAGTTCAAAAGGTACTGAATAACAGGAATGCAACCTAATCAAATGCCTCCAGGATCTTTTTTGCAGGTCTATTTATGTTCAAAGAGCCTCTCTTTTGTCCTCCATAGTGAGGATATATTGTTGTTATGCAAATGAGCCATAGTCAGTGATTAAGCTGCATAATAGATCAGACTCATGTATTTGCAGTGCTTTGATAACCTGAACTAAACCTGAATTAAAGAACTTACCTTAGCCAGACTAATCACAAGAGAAAAGGAGTTCGAATCACAGATCATTTCATATTTGCTCACATATCATTGTCGGTTGATATGGGAACGGGGGGATTGTGGCTCTTACTCTAGCTAGGCAATCGCACACCTGTTCTTGTACTGCGGCTACAAAGAAAGAGGACGTTTGTGAACAGAATGAGGAGAACAGAAGAACTGAAAGACATAGGAAGGGCAAGAGATGGAAGAGAATGGGATGAGAGAGGAAGGTGTTATCGTTGTAAATTATCGTCTTGGTCTGGGTAAAGAGAGTGTCAGGTAGACGCTGCCAAGAGGCTTTGATCCCCCCCGGGCATATGGTATCCAAGGTGATCTGTATTCAGACTCGTTTCCGCAAAAGACACATGCACTTAAAATTCTTACCATCACTGTGTGTTAGTAAGACTGGTGTAGAGCTATACTGTAATATATATGAGAGAACAGGAAATAATAGAAGGGTCAGTCTGGTATGCTGTACCTTTTGAACTGCGACTTTTAGAAAATTAATAAGCTAAAATAAGTATTTCTATAAAAGCATATACCACACTTTCAGATGTGTTTTGATCAAGATCAGGTACTTAAACTTGATTAAGTAAAGTATTAAAGCTAGTAATTGGCAATAAAAACATGTTTTGTTTAAACGTTCTTCTGTTTAGGAAATTACGGAACACCTGGAATATATTTTAGCAAATTGTCAGTTTAATTAGAGTAGTATCTGGGGACACAGCAAAAATATTAGTGAATTTATTTAAAATTATGACTTTGTTTTGATAAGTGAAAACAAACTAATATAATTTCGATCTATAAAAATTGTGAGTATAATATTTATGAAGTGTATCAAAAAGGAGTAGTTTATCCCAAAAGAGCTTTGAGTTTATTTACTTTAGTAATGCTAAGATTGAAAATTAATGCAGAAAGTACATTGAAAGAAAAATGAGCAAGAAAACACATAAATACAAAACTTGAGAAATATAAAAACAAATATTCAAAACATATTCAATAATACTACACCAAATAATAATACAAGATATACGTTTGTGCACACACATCCATACACTCACATACAATAAAAAGAGATTTTTATTTTTTATAAAATAAGAATTCTGTCATCCTTTCCTCAACCTCATGTCATTCCAAAACATATATGACTTTATTTCTACTGTGAACATAAAAGGAGATATTTTGAGAAATATCTGGTAACCAAAATAATGGCAACCAAAACTGTTTGATGAGAAATGAAGGCATAATATTCATTTCTGTGTGAACTATCTCTTTAAGATATATGCGTTAGCTATACATGAAAATGGCCTTTATAACAGGAATAACTCTTATGAAGAATGAAAAAATATGGATAGAATAGAGGGCAAGAGTAGAAGACATAAAAAGACAGGATAGGAAAAGACAAGAGGTGGTGAGAATGTGAAAAGGAAAAAAAACAAGCAAGGTGACCCACCCGATGAACAGGGTTTTACAAGGTCCTCCTCTAAGCCGAGGTTTATGCACAAAACAATGGATTCCTATAAAGTCTGGGCAGTGCGTGAGCACTAACTTATTACGACGGGGCTGATTATTGCATACAGTGGGAATGACAGGCTAAAGGACATGGTTAGATGAAGTGTCTGGGCTCATGTCTGTGGGCTCTGAGCTTTTGCAGTAAACTACTCACTTTGTATTCCAAAGACTCGCAGCTCCATGATGCTTTGGAGGACGTTGATAAGTTACATACATCAGTTTGTACGAGAAAGTCATAAATCACTCCTGATATGTAGACACAAGCGTGCAATTGTAAGTAAACACGCATACGTTATGCAGTTCCTATGAAATAACATTCAAATTACAGTTAATATTATAATTACTTGAGTTTATCACAGTAGCTGCAGTAAAAAAGCACAAACTTTGCAACAAATGTGCATTGCTTAACAGGAACAATATTTTTGTGGTGTTATAGCAAATACTTTTTTAGTCTCTCAGTTCCCTAAGACGATTTTCCAATGTTTGCCTGCAGAACGACCCAAGCGTATAAATTGATAATCACATAAATGCTTCATTATGTTTTCATCAGTATACATTTAAAGCTCCCTGCAGACAATTAATAATTGGTAAAGTAATTGTACGAAGCTCAGTGAAGTGTGCTTTGATTAATTGTAGGTCAGGTAGGAGCAAGTTGAACTTGTATAGGGTTCGTTTTTACTTTTCAGAAAC
>NW_015511231.1:0-486 GCF_001515645.1 Sinocyclocheilus grahami | reverse complement strand
GGCCGAAACAGTAATATCATCTGAGAACAGAGATCTTGTGCTTTGATGAAAAGCGTAGTCATTCGCTCCATGTCGTCGGTTAGAATAGTAAAACTCTGATAATAAGACAGATAGAGCTGTAACCGACAGCAGCTCCCGAACCCAAGCATTTGTCATTTTAATTCATGTCTAACCAAGGTGACACTGATCTTGATCATCTAATTATTTAATTTATTGCTCAGTGGTCTTATGCTTTAGCAGTTAGAGGTAATGTTTACGGCAGGAGTTAGATTGATTTGTTTTTACATCATTTTGATGAAACCGAATGACTGAAGATTAATCTATCTATCTATCTATCTGTCTGTCTGTCTGTCTGTCTATATTGTTCTTTCTGTCTATCTATCAATTGTTTTGTCTGTCTATCAGTCCATCCATCCATCTGTCAACCTATCTATCTGTCTATCTGTCTGTCTGTCTGTCTGTCTGCCGCTCTATCTATCGTTCTTT
>NW_015511230.1:9745-10537 GCF_001515645.1 Sinocyclocheilus grahami | reverse complement strand
CCAAGTAACCTTGAAGTGTGCTAATGGCTAATAAATTAACCTTTATAAATAATGGCACAGCTTAACAAATTGCCTTTCACTAACACCCCCCAGCATACCAGTCAACTCAACTATCCAGAGAACATCAGTGGAACATTGGACACAGACATTTGAACACTCGCTGAAAGAATTCAAACCTGGGTCACTGCCACATATGTGAAAGTGACAGTGAAAGTGACGTGACATGTGGCCAAGTATGGTTACCCATACAAGGAATTAGTGCTCTGCATTTAACCCATCCTAAGTGCACACACACAGCAGTGAACACACACACACCGTGAACACACACCCGAAGCAGTATGTGCACTCCCTTTACCAGATGCACCACCAAAGCAGACATGCGCGGTGATAAACTGCGGTTACTTTGTAGTCTTTCTATACCAGGGCTGGGTCTAGGGGTGGCAATTCTGAATCTATACTGTTACAAATACTACTATAAGTAAACAGTTTTTTTAAAACAGTGATTTTTTAATCATTGAATCTTCGATTTCGGACAGTAATCGATTTAAAATGCTAAGAATCTAGTGAATCACGAATAATTGCATAATTGTATAATTTCTATAGCGCTTCAATGCTTTCAAAATATATACACATTAAATGACTACAAGCAGGAATTAATGGAGACCTTGAACAGTGTTCGTGCCTCGCATCTCTCCTTCACGCGCTGCACTATCTACCGCCTGTGACTGTCACAGGATTGCGCTCGTGCTCCGTTCCTCTCTCTGACACATTTTTTGAGCAGCTGATGTGTGA
>NW_015511230.1:0-3705 GCF_001515645.1 Sinocyclocheilus grahami | reverse complement strand
TATGGTTTGTTAGGATAGGACAATATTTGGCCGAGATACAGCTATTTGAAAATCTCAAAAAAATCTAAATATTGAGAAAATTGCCTTTAAAGTTGTCCAAATTAAGTTCTTAGCAATGCATATTACTAATCAAAATTAAGTTATATATATATTTTTTTTTATTCATGGTAGGAAATTTACAAAATATCTTCATGGAACATGATCTTTACTTAATATCCTAATGATTTTTGGCATAAAAGAAAAATGTATAATTTTGACCCATACAATGTATTGTTGGCTATTGCTACAAATATACCCCAGCGACTTAACTGTTTTACGTTTTTTTTTTTGGTCCAGGGTCACATATGTATTTAAAGCTGCTTTGCAACCATGCTAAATTGTGAAAAGCACTATTTGAAGTGTGGTTAAATTATTGAAAAGGTAAAGTTCATAACAATACAAAGTACTGCATCATTATGAATTATGATTATAATTAATTACAACTCCAAACGTTTATTTTCACCTATACTATTTTTATACTCAAGTAGAACTCTAATACAGTGTATTGTGTTGTACATTTAATCATAACAGGTCAACAGAGGATTCAACTAAAATAAATTACTGAAGTATTACTTCAATATTTAACAAATTCAATTGTTTTATTTGCAAATCCACCATTGTTACATTTGTGCTGTAGGCTAAAGTTCTCTGTCTTTACAGCACCTGTTATGTTTCAATTCATACCTCACATTTTCTTTGGTTTGCCCAAAAAGAAAGTCTCATCTAAAAAAAAATAATTATAATAATAATAATTACTCAGCATCATCTTAAAATAATTTCATCATTCTCAGATTAGAAATACATGGTGAGACTCGTGTCTTTAGCTGCAATGAGTTTCTAGACTCTGAAGGTTTCTTCAGAAAAATGTGCCAAATCTGCAACACAGATTCTCAATAGTGTGCACTCTACCGAGTTCAGATGTTTAGCAAAAGTACAGCAAAACCGATTGTTGGTGAATTTCAGAGCTCATGAAAGTATAAGGTGAGGAGAAACTGTCTTATCAAGCCCCCTTCACTGAACATACTGTAGCCTATATTTAGGCCGATGTTAAAGTCACATTATTAAAATACTTAAGACACTTTTAAGGGGTGAAGGAACAAACAAATACCAATACACAGAATGTGATATTGTCTCTTATGCCATAGTCTTAGGTGAGAAATCATACAGCGCCCTTGTTTATTTAAATGATATGACAATATATATAATATATACCCCTGCAAATCACTTTAAGGAGTTACATTATAATGTGCAAATTCACACACAGCGTATCTTTAATTTGGCCAGAATTGCAGGGTGCCTGTCTTGATATTCAAGAAGGTTTAGAAAAAAATATGAAATAAGTGTAATGTTATTATAGATTATAGAGGGTTTTTATAATTAAATGCATCCGAAAGTTCATATAAAATTGCCATTATTTACTTCCCACACACCCCGCAGGGTCTAGCTAGACTCCCACCAGGGAATTTTGGCCATTTCCACCACTGATCATCAGTACCATCATCAATGGCTAAAGAGCAGCAGCAGCATCATGTACCTGTAGAAGTGTCTGGTGTGTTTGTAGTTGAGGGATCCTGAGAGTTTGGGACTGGTGTCATCGTTTGAGCTTGATCTGTAGAGAATGAATGTTAGTTCAGATTCATCATACTGTAGAACTGTAGGGTTCTCTGAGAAATAATCTTCTATACCGTATTTTCTGGACTACAAGTCACATTTTTATCATCTGAAACATGCTACGATTTATTCCAAACATGCACTCACGTCAAATAAGCAAAACACAGACACTTAAAATTATGGTTTTGCTGTTTGTTTTTTTTTGCAGGATCACAAATAAAAATAGATCCTCTTATCTGATGGAGAATTTTGTTTCTGCTGATCACGCATATCTATATCTAGCACAATATAATTTCTAGCACAATACAGTTTTTAGCAATACTAACCTGTTTAATATGTATCTGTGACAGTCAGCGCGACCATTCGTGGCGTTTTTCCAAACACATTATTAGTACAGTGGGTATGGAAAGTATTCAGACCCCCTTAAATTTTTCACTCTTTGTTATATTGCAGCCATTTGCTAAAATCATTTAAGTTAATTTTTTTTCCTCATTAATGTACACACAGCACCCCATATTGACAGAAAAACACAGAATTGTTGACATTTTTGCAGATTTATTAAAAAAGAAAAACTGAAATATCACATGGTCCTAAGTATTCAGACCCTTTGCTGTGACACTCATATATTTAACTCAGGGGCTGTCCATTTCTTCTGATCATCCTTGAGATGGTTCTACACCTTCATTTGAGTCCAGCTGTGTTTGATTATACTGATTGGACTTGATTAGGAAAGCCACACACCTTTGGGATGATCAGAACCCTTCCTAGAGCTGGCCGTCTGGCCAAACTGAGCTATCGGGGGAGAAGAGCCTTGGTGAGAGAGGTAAAGAAGAACCCAAAGATCACTGTGGCTGAGCTCCAGAGATGCAGTCGGGAGATGGGAGAAAGTTGTAGAAAGTCAACCATCACTGCAGCCCTCCACCAGTCGGGGCTTTATGGCAGAGTGGCCCTATGGAAGCCTCTCCTCAGTGCAAGACACATGAAAGCCCGCATGGAGTTGTGAGATGGTGAGAAATAAGATTCTCTGGTCTGATGAGATAGAACTTTTTGGCCTTAATTCTAAGCGGTATGTGTGGAGAAAACCAGGCACTGCTCATCACCTGTCCAATACAGTCCCAACTTTATGCTGTTGGGGTGTTTTTCAGCTGCAGGGACAGGATGACTGGTTGCAATCGAGGGAAAGATGAATGTGGCCAAGTACAGGGATATCCTGGACGAAAACTTTCTCCAGAGTGCTCAGGACCTCAGACTGGGCCGCAGGTTTACCTTCCAACAAGACAATGACCCTAAGCACACAGCTAAAATAATGAAGGAGTGGCTTCACAACAACTCTGTGACTGTTCTTGAATGGCCCAGCCAGAGCCCTGACTTAAACCCAATTGAGCATCTCTGGAGAGACCTAAAAATGGCTGTTCACCCACGTTTACCATCCAACCTGACAGAACTGGAGGATCTGCAAGGAGGAATGGCAGAGTATCCCCAAATCCAGGTGTGAAAAACTTGTTGCATCTTTCCCAAAAAGACTCATGGCTGTATTAGATCAAAAGGGTGCTTCTACTAAATACTGAGCAAAGGGTCTGAATACTTAGGACCATGTGATATTTCAGTTTTTCTTTTTTAATAAATCTGCAAAAATGTCAACAATTCTGTGTTTTTCTGTCAATATGGGGTGCTGTGTGTACATTAATGAGGAAAAAAAAATTAACTTAAATGATTTTAGCAAATGGCTGCAATATAACAAAAAGTGAAAAATTTAAGGGGGTCTGAATACTTTCCGTACCCACTGTATATGTGAATTGATGCTGTTTTAAGTAGATATTGGGACACTAGAGAAGAACAAAGCCTTCTTTAATAATAGTTCAGAAACCAAATGTTACTCTGCAACTAACGATTAATTCATGGAAACGATCCATGCTGAATGAGAGGGATACGAGCAGCTTCAGTTTAGCTTTAAATAAGATTGTGTAGGCTCGGAATTTCAAATAAATGTTGTTTGCAGTGAATGCCACAGTAATTTACTTTTATTTTATACTTATATTTTTCATTTTTGTTCTG
>NW_015511229.1:9252-10538 GCF_001515645.1 Sinocyclocheilus grahami | reverse complement strand
AAAAAAAAGATATTCTGCTAAGTAACACAGAATACATGCATTACTGCAACACTCTTGCTCATGTCATGTTGCTTAAATAAAAGAGACAAAAGAGCCTAGCTTATGTGCTTATCTCATGTCTTTGTGTGTGTGTATATGATAGGATTGTGAAGATCCCAGATGTTCATGGCACTCTTCCTTTTGTTCTCTGCGGTTCTTGTCCACCTTACGTTCATGCAGTTAAGAAAGGTGAGTCCTCATAATGATCAAAACAAGCATGCACATCATATCACAGTCATATGCGAGCGAAGTGATTATGGCCTCAAAACACAGAGCCATTCTGATTTTTTTCCCCATAAAAATTCACACGTGTTATTCTGAATTGGGGAATGCATTGCATCTAACCTGCCAGACAGATGTTAATGTGCTATAAAAAGCTTTCAAATAAAGCAAATTCATGACACCAGGCTGCTGTGGTCATGTGATCAACATCTGGTGCTCTTCAGCATTTGAACCCAAACTCAGGATCCCTGCACATGTTTCCGGATTTAAAAAGCGCACTCTAGGAGCTTTTTGAAGTCAAAGCCGTTAGCTCATCTTCACGGCACTTAGACAAAAGTAGAGATTTATGATGTGCCATTATGGGAGCTTTCATCACTTCAAGTGCCCCTGAATGCAGGGGGTGTAAATTCCAGAATAAGTGGTCTGTTCAAAGCAGAGGTAAGAATATGTGAAATCATCCTGTTAATAAACAGTAATCATAAGTTCTTGTCTCATAAATCTTTTCGTTGCTGCAACTTGTTTAAATTTCAAATTGGAAATCTCTACAACAAACGTGCTCTTTTATTAGCACTCAAGTGAGTTTTTCTTTCTCATACGCTATCATTATGAACATAAATTTATGATCTGTCTTGTTTGATTAAGCTGATATATTAAGACAGGTACCTGGGAGTACATATAAAAAGATACGCTCTTAAAAATAAAGGTTCCAACAGGAGTTTTTTATTTTTGATTCCCCAAAGAACCTTTCAATAAACTGTTCTTAAAAGAACCAATTTTTCTTAGTTTGAACGTCTGAAGAACCGTTTTCCACCATGAAGAATCTTTTGTGAAATGGAAAGGTTCTATGGATGTTAAAGTTTCTTCATGGAACCATACTATAGATGCCAAAATTATTTTTCAAGAGTACAGATGTCAAAAGGCCAGAAATAAACAGTAAAATCATTAAAAAACCCACAAATCATTTCAAATGCATTGAAGTACAACATGCATATGCATGGCTATGTGGTTTTGTACAAATATAAAAT
>NW_015511229.1:1214-2507 GCF_001515645.1 Sinocyclocheilus grahami | reverse complement strand
GCTCCTCCTGTCAAACAGATGTTGCTAAAACAGACACGTAGGGAGACGATAAACATCCCTTACGAAGAACCTGTTGTGCCACTGCAACCCAGACGCCCTCTTTAACCGCTAAAGAATACATTCAGTCAGTGTTGTCAATGTCATCATTATATGGCGCAAAGTATGTTTGGTTGTGATCTAGACCTGACAGAGCAGGGCAAAGCTGGGGCTGACCACAGCCGAGTGGATTTTATGCTTCTGTCGGGATAAACGGATGCCTGCTTTTGCACCCTCTATCATTATGTGGCATTCCACTTTAAAATCCTGCTACTCTGTGATAGGGTGAGCTCATGAACAGCTGCAGCCATCATGTTTTATAGATAGATGCATTTTTTCCTCTATTTAGGCTCTTTCAGTAAGTAACTGGATTTGTCTGTGGGATGTAGTTAGGCCGTCTGTTCTTGTTATCGTGAGAAGAGGGCTGGCTGTTAGGGAACATGAACTTACAAGGGTTCGGCAGGTTGAATGGTAAAATACGAGAGAATGCTCCTTTTTTCCTCTTTCAGCTTCTGGGAGTGTTGCAACCTGTTGGTCATGAGCATGATCTACTTCCATTCTTGGCTTGTGGCGGCACTAAATTTGGCCTCCCCTCTCATTGTGGGGTGGGGAAAGAGAACTTCTACTCTTTCTACTACTAGTGGGTTGAAGTACAGTCTGTTTTTCCCTCTCAAGCTTTTTGGAGCAAAAAAAGACATTTCGAAAGTTTCATTCTGTCTCAGAATAAACATTTTAAGGATGGCAAGACGACGTCCACCTAAACTTGTTGATCTTAGTGGATAAAAGTTGAAATTGTTGATGAAGTATGTTGATGTTTAAATTGTTTCGAAATTACTTCAACTCTTATGATCAGTGTAAAATTGTCTTAAAGGGATGTCATCATTTACTCACCTTTATGTCATTCATTCCAAACCTTTATCACTTTTTTTTTCTTCTATAGGAAAAAAAAAGATTCCTCAACATCTTTGTCCATGCAATGCAAGTCTTCTACATATCTTTTGTTTCCAACAGAAGAAAAAATCATAGAGCAGCCCTGTTGGTATTTTGCAGTCGTGTGATCATAATAATTAATGTGAATTTAACCAGTTGAAACATTTGTGGAAGCTTGCATTTTTGCCATTTTGGCAATTTTTCTAAAAAGAAAAGCTAATCAAAATGTGTAATTCTGAGCCCAAACAAAATGAATAATAGGTGTTCAACCACTGTCCTGCCACTTTATTGCAGTAAATTTCAGCATAAAATGAACAGGAATGAAAC
>NW_015511229.1:0-347 GCF_001515645.1 Sinocyclocheilus grahami | reverse complement strand
ACATGTGGACTGACTGAAAGCAGCAGGCCTGACATTAGCAAGGGCGTTAGCCGGTCTTCAGTTAGCGCAGGATGTGTGTGGTGACGGGGATAACTGTGTCTTTTTCATTCTCAGGTTGACTCGATCAACAGTCTCCTGAAGGGCCCTATCATGAGCAAAGCCTGTGAGAAAACCAAGCATTTCCACAACGACCACAGTCAGCCAGGTACCGCCCGGTCGGGTGTGCGTGTGCGCTATATTTGAACGCTATGTTTGGAAACTTGTTTGAGGGATGTGTGTATTTGGGTTCTCTGTTGGTGTGTGGGGGGGACTTTTATAGGTGGGTAGGGGTGTGTGAATGTTTCTGT
>NW_015511228.1:10065-10550 GCF_001515645.1 Sinocyclocheilus grahami | reverse complement strand
ATTCAATAAATCAGGTTGGAATCACTATAAAATCTAAAATCATCATTTGAATTGACAAAACATTTGCAAATAGAAAGTACATCAAATTATAAAATAGTATCCACCCCACAAATCTGACCTAAAAACTGGCCTGCGTCCTCTCCGATGTCCACGTTCTTCACAGGAAGCTTGTGTCTCGTGGCATCAATGGCAGTGGCAAATGACTTGTACTCCTCTGCAAATGTGTTTGCTGCAGCAGCAACAGGACCTAAAGCCTCGATCTGCATAAAAGAAGTGGGACTCAAAGGTGAGATGTGTCATCGTGGAGATTTAAGCAACAGTGTTAAATGGGCGAAGATGACCTGTAAGTCCAGTAAACTGTTGAGCTGTTTCTGCTTTTCCAGCAGCAGATACTGTCGTTTCTTCTGATTAACCTGAGCGGATAACTGCTGCTCTTTCTCCATCACAGCCAGAATATTCCTCTCAGCCTCCTCTCTCATTTTTCG
>NW_015511228.1:8108-9966 GCF_001515645.1 Sinocyclocheilus grahami | reverse complement strand
CATATTACACATGCATTAAATGAAGTAGCCATTTGTTTTTGTCAGGTGTTGCTAGCTCTCCTTACTTCAGTACAGCTGAAATATGGAAAGTACAGTTTTATAGGATACTAGTATAGATTTTATTAATTTTGAATCATTTTTAATTTTTATATTGTTTTCCATTTTAGTTTATGTTTTAGTAATTTTGTTGTTTTAGTAATTTTCAGTAGTTTAAAAAAAATGTCTATATAGCTTTAACTCATTTCATTTCAGTTATTTTAGTGCATCACTTTAATTAAAATGAGAAATGTTACAAGCTCAAATAGTTTTTTTTATCATTTATTTTATATTTATTACAGTTAAAGCTTATTTCATTTCAGGTAATAATTTTTTTAGGGTTTTAATTTGAATTATTTAACTATAATAACACTGGATGAAAAACTCACTGTGATTTTGCCAGATTTTTGTAATTTGTTTTATAAATATCGGACAAAAAGTAGGGACACAACTGCGAATCCTTATATTGTACTACCTAGGCTAGCAGTAGTTAAAAAGACAGTTTTTTCTTAATATAATATTATAAATAAATAGAATAAGTAATATAATAATAATAATTGAATTTATAACCTTTTTAAAACTGTTTTTAAAATACATATTTTTCATAAATCAATTATTGAGGTTTGAGGATAGGTACTGTAGGTACAGGAGTGGCGAGTAATAATATAATGTCATAATTTTAATAAAATGAATACAAAATTAAATGGTATATTAATGTGAAGAACATTCTAGTGACCATCTCCGATTAAATCTAAAGAGAAAATGTTGCTATTTTAAAAACAAATTACAGGTAAAGTTGTGAGGCACTTTCAGTACGTTAAATTAACTTAACTTCACACCTTAGCAGTAAGGAAGGCCAGCAAAAATGTCTCCATCGCCATGTCCCTTTCTTCATTCTTGGGGTCCGCTGTGCTCAGCTGCACAACTTTATCTGGAAAATATAATCAACATATTAAGCAAACAGGTCTGGTGAAAAAATCCAATTACTCCAGACTACGAGTACCACACCTTTAATGACGGAGACATCGAAATCTGGACGTATGCAGTGACCATCCAAAACAGTCGACTGGAAGACATTTCCTCCCACATTTGAGGATTCCAGAATGCTGGTGACCACTGTGGGAAAACATTACATGCTCAATAGCACTTTCACCAATCATCATGTAAGGAATATTCACTTATCTAATAAAACAATACTCATTCTGCACCCTAGATCCAAGAAATGCAAAAGTGAATATTTAATCTGACATATCTATAGTCCAGCCAAACACTCACAGGCATAGTCATTGTCTGTCAGAGAGCTCATTGTACGTCTCGACGGTACGCTCTCCCTCGGCTTTCGCGGGTTGCTTACTCTGGGAGAGGCCGGTCTGGGCGGCATCAGCATCGACTGCTGCTGTACGCTGCTCTACAGAACACACCATATAAAACATCAACCCTCACATTCATATCAAATGCCACAGAGAAAGAGACACAGCAGCACAGATGTAGAAACTATGGAGACGTAACACACAGCTTCTTCCCATTATTTTGCTGTCAGTTACCTTTGCAGGAGCCTTTGTTTCAGTCTGCATGTACCTAGACTTCACAATTGTGCCCGACGCTAGAAATCAGTAAGATCAGACAAAACTGTTAGTAAAACAACCATGAGTTTTGACACTGAATGAAAGGAGGATGCAAGTCATGCGCTCACCTTTGGTTTTCCTCCTTGCACCGCTGTTATTTCCGCTGCTGGCTTCATTTTCAGTGGATAAACTAAGAAAAGAGAAGCTGTCTGAATATCCGCATACACATGAAGCTAAGAGTAAATTAATATAAAAAA
>NW_015511228.1:0-449 GCF_001515645.1 Sinocyclocheilus grahami | reverse complement strand
GCCTTCCCAGGAGGCTTTGCAGCAGCACCAGTTGCACCCTCTGCTTATCCCACTCCTCCAATCCAACGTCAGACTGTCCTGGAAGATCTCGAAGGACAAGCAGCGCTGGGAAGCTCTTCTGCAGGAGATCCAGGAGCAGGGCATTGATATCAGGAATCAGCCGAACCTAAAGGAGTGTCTAATCAAAGAGAGCATCGAGGACAGCGAGGGGCTGGTCAGGGCTAAGGGCAAAAGTGAAGATGTCCCGTAAACATTCAGGATTTTTTTTTTCTTTTTTATATGAGTATTAGCATTTTTGAGGGATGTTTCTGAAAGCAATATGTATGATAGATTACTAAGGAAACCTGTGGAATTAATACTAAGTAATATAATGCACAACTTTTCTATCACTTTAAAACTCGTATACATTTCATGGGCACATTTCCGTAGCATTTATTATAGCCTATTTT
>NW_015511227.1:9638-10551 GCF_001515645.1 Sinocyclocheilus grahami | reverse complement strand
GAAAGGAAAACTTGAAATCGCATCATATGACCCCTTTAAATCTGCTAAAAGTTATTTTGCCACTGTTCACAAGTACATTAGCATATGCTGTCAAACCTGAAAGACGGACTAAAAGACACTTTGACTTTCTCAAATTCTGATGAGTTTCTACCATCAGAGGTGAACAGGACCATAAACTAACCAGTCAACCCTTTACTTTGGATAAATGAAATGACACACAAAGGCAATCAAACAAACTAGCAGGGCTTTCTGACCCTCTGTGTAAGAAAATAAATCATTCAGCAAAGACAGGAAGCATATTGATTTGGAAGCAAAATACTGAAAGAGTAATTGAGTCTCTGTTCTTCATGGCATTATCTGACTGGGTCAATTTGCACTCTGCCTGATCAGGTCACTCAGCGCTCAGGGCGGATGAGACTGCCACTGAGACCAGCTCAAGTGTGCATAATGTATAGAGAACCGCAGTCTATAAATTACATCCGACTTAACAAGTTGGTAGGAGAGCTGCCTGCATAAACCTCACAGAGTAACAGCAAAATTGTAGCCATTTAGCAGCTAGAAAAGTATAATTTTGGCTCCTAACACTTCTTTTCTGAACAGGGTTCTGATGGGGTTTCAAACAGAAGTCTTCAATATTATTACTTAACTTAATTATAAATGAACCAATGACTTAAGTTACAGCTTGCCCTTATCTAAAAATGGCTTGGTTAATAACACTTGATCCTAGAACTAACGAAATAAAAGACAACTTATCGTCTGTTTCTTGGAAGATACACCTGTTATTTTTTTCTCCTTAAGGACAGGTTGCCCCATCATTTGTCTGTGCCCTCTCTTTAAGTTCCAGTGCCTCAGGCTGGATAGGTGTGCTTCATGCCTAGCTTCACTTATTTCCTCAGTTTCTTTTCTTTTTTTT
>NW_015511227.1:7643-8498 GCF_001515645.1 Sinocyclocheilus grahami | reverse complement strand
AATCTAACAAATTGGATCTGCCCATGTTCACATGGACTTGTCCAACAAGTTGTTGAGCAGAGAGAGACATGATTTAGTGAGAGGAAAAGTCTGGAAGTGCGTTTAAGGAGAGAATGAGAGAACAGGGAATAAACCTCAGTTCCTCGAAAAAGTTCCACTTCAATTCGACGACAAGGTCGATATGGAGGAATCTGCTTTGCAAATGTGTCCCAGCAGGTGTTTACTGTGGTGTTGAACCCCACGGCAGTAACACAAACTGAGGAAAACAGCCTCAGGGTTGAAAATAATTCCTGTAGAGATCAGCGAGTTCCCAACTCATTGCCCCACCATGCAGTCACAGAAGCAGGTGCACAGGCGCTGGGGCTCTTTTCGCTTGTTTAACTTTTGTGACACACTTCTCCGCAGCTGTAACTCTTGGTGTCACTTCAGTAATGTGTGTGAATCTATGAGTATGTCAAGTCCTTCAAATGCTCCTGTAGGGAGCTTCAAATTTAACTGCTGGCAAAGGAATGTCGTAAGAATTGTCACAGGCACTGAGGTAAGCAGTTCTTGATACTATATATAGTCAAAAAATGAAACTGGTTATCAGAAGGGAGATTGTTACAAATACAGCCCGGTAACTTTATGTTTCGCAGAGCTCTTCAACCTGGGATGTTGTCTTTTAAACCCTAAGTAAAACTCAACGTCTAACACGGATATAAATCTAAACCAAGCATTGTGTAACCAGAAGTATTTACTATGTAACAGCCAGCTATTTAGCAGCAAAAATCAATCATAAACTCAACAGCACTTGCTTCTCTGAAACTTTCACACACTGTATTTCATATAGTGTTTAAGGGAAAAATGTAAAGCAGT
>NW_015511227.1:0-1867 GCF_001515645.1 Sinocyclocheilus grahami | reverse complement strand
AAAAAAAAAAAACTTTTAGAAGACAGTTTGATAAAAATCCCATTAGGAATCCTAATCACATTAAAAAAAAATTATTGTTTCCCCAATAAAAGAAATACGGAAACGTCTGGAAGACATCATGACTTGTAATGTGCCTTCTGTCCATCTGATTTCACAGTCATCCACTAAATAAACAATTCCCCAAGGGATAACACACTTTCCAATTGACTTTTTTCCCAACCACAAACTTCCACCCTGATGAGAGCACCATTAGAAGATCCAAACAAGCAGATCTTAGTCAGTATGCTGCTAGAGGAAAGTACCTTGTGTAATTAGAGACAGAGCCATCTGAAAACCAGCTGTAAGAGGCATTCAACTACATTATACTGTAATTTTTTTTATATAAAGATTTTTTAGACAAAGATTATTGGAGTGTGTTTTACAAGAAAATTTCAGTCATTCAAAATTTCATGTTTAATTCTGTTACCGGATGATTCTTTTGTTTCGATTCAATTGCAATTATTTGTGAAATACACTAGCAATTTCTGAGTGAAATTTGCTTTTACATTATTTGTTTTTCAGTGGATTTAAAAGTATATAATATTTTACTTTGAATACAAATTCAATACTATTAAGGTTTTTTTCCATGTTATTTGCATTTACCAGAGCAAGTGTCCATAGCATTCGTTCCATCTTTGAGCTGATTTGATATTTGTTACAGTATCTTGATGCACTTTATGCGGTGCAGTATTTACCTGAACTGTCAAAATGATCTACAAAAGTTTCTCTGTCTTTTTGTGCTTTTGTGTTTGATCTAAGAAAGGCTCAACACCTTATTTATTCAGAAGTATCACAGGAGGTTATAACGAACAGACATGTGTCTGGGGGGATTTGAAAATTAGATTTTGAATGTGACTCATTTCAACAGCAGGAAGAGATTGTATTTTTATTAACTTGTTCCCAGCAGAACAAAATGTGACATGATTCCATCATTTCAGAGCAGGCTTGGATTTTCCATATCAGACAGCATGTATAATATTGATTTCAGTAAGGGCGTCTGAATACACTCAAAATTGTCTTCAAAGTCGTCCTTGTTGATTACACATTCCCTTTTTTTTTGGTTAAGGTGTGCATGCACACATATGGTTACTTTGAAGATGCTGCATGGGGGTAGGGCTCTTTACACTGTTTATAATTATAAGTTTGCTGCTGAGAGATCTATGCTTTGGTGTGACAGCAGCTGGCAGATTCTCAAAGTCTGACTAATAAAACTTACAAACAGTCTCTGTAAAATATGTGAAACATTTGGAATGGCATACTGTCTGTAAGTTCTCGCAACAAACTCATACTCATTTAGATATGAATATCATAGGATTCATTTGCATTGTCAGTTTTAGTTTATTCAACAGTGATCGTCATCACTAACTACTTTACCCCACTACTGAATCTTCAGCTTCTCTGCAAAAGAAAATAAACAAATTATGCAAAAGTTGTGAATTCACATTCTCTTTCTTGCTTGTCATAAAATAAAAAGACTGTTTCGTGAAATAATGGCAAGAAACGTCTATTGAGTTGTCCGCAAAGGCTGCACAAGTAAATAGAAATACAACGCTACCAGTGGAGTGCAAATCATGAAAACAGGATGCTTAACAGCGATTATTTTCAGTGAATCATAAACATTCAGCATGACTTGTGTAATCTAATTTATGAACAAATGACTCTCATGAACTGGTTCTTTTTAGTGAATCAAAAACAGTCTGATTCCCAAACGAACAAGCCTGTTCTTTTAATTTATTGCCAGTTTGAATCACTCTGATGAATCCTTCACTGAACTGAATCAAAATCTGATTTATTTAATGAACTGCAAGTTATCTGTATTTTCTGTGAC
>NW_015511226.1:9326-10552 GCF_001515645.1 Sinocyclocheilus grahami | reverse complement strand
CTTTTTGATAAGAATAGAATTAGGAAGTGTATATATGAGAAGAGACAGGATGAAAAGGAGAATGGAGACAAAACGAGGAGGATGTAAACACACAGAGACAGTCTGCCAGGGGTCTGGCTTAACACCACCCTCACTGCAACCCATGCCAGCCAACCAGAGAGCCACCAGCACAGGGCTCGCATGCACAAGACCCGTTGTCAGGGAGAAAAAGCCCTGAGTGTGTGCTTGTGTGTGTGCATACTGATGGAGAGACCTCAGTTATCCTGACGGATTCCTCTAGTCTCATACACACCAAACAGAGCTCAACAACACTCAGCAGTGTCTGTTTATGAGACAGCGATCAAGCTTATTTGGGATCTAATCTGATCTTGTCACCAAATCGAGTCACCGAACTCTGATCTTCTGGATCTGTCCACATCTTATGGGTTTCACTGCAGGGATTCACATCCTCCCATTGATGAAGGGGGCTTTCTTTTAATCACAGAAAAAAAAAAAAAAAGTTTTGTCATGTAAGACTTTAGATTATTTTAGACTCTTTATTCTTATTGGTCAGTTGTTCCACTGGTCAAATGTGCCATTCTGTGGTCAAATATTTTTTCTGTAATGACACAAAACTATAAATGATCAACATATTTCCTGCCAGCCTTATGTATCTCAAATATGCACTCTCTTTCTTTACTCTGTCCAAAAATATCTGGACACTTATCTAGTGTTATCTTTTCAAGAAAGTTCATGCAAGCACATTTTAACTCAAATCAGTATTTCATGCCAATTGATTCATTAGCCAGTAAATGCTTTGTAACTAGACCCAACATTTGTTATGGCCTATAAATACTAGAAAACAAGAAATTGTGCTCAGATGAGAGCAATGTCTGGGGAAGGTGACCTCTGGTGGTGGGGAGGTGCTATGACAGGCATAGATTATCCCTAACCTCAGGTGTCAACTGCTCAGATTTCGGCTAAAATAGATGGGATTAGAAAGATTTGTTTTCATGTGTGTGGAAATGATCACTTACAAAAATGTTTGAATCACCAACTGTCACAGAGCATAAAATTGCACACACTGACAGCGTCAGAATTACACACATGCCTTTCGAACGTGCCATGAAAGTAATGAAAGCATGTTAATAATAATTAGATGAGTAAAGTTTGCAAACTAACTTTGAAGCTGGCTTGAAAAAGCCTTCCCAGCTGAAAAAATAACAAACAAACAAACAAACAAAAAA
>NW_015511226.1:7863-9310 GCF_001515645.1 Sinocyclocheilus grahami | reverse complement strand
GCCTTCCCAGCTGAAAAAATAACAAACAAACAAACAAACAAAAAACAGCTAAAGCCAGCCAACCAGTTTAGGCTGGTCTTAGCTGTTTTTTTTGTTTGTTTTTTTTAGCTGGGAAGGCTTTTTCAAGCCAGCTTCAAAGTTAGTTTGCAAACTTTGCTCATCTAGTTATTATTAACATTAACATGGTTTAAAGTAGCTGGAAAGTAGCTGGTCTCCCAGCCTGACCAGCTAAAGAAGTGGCCAAAACCCCTCTAAAACCAGCCTGCTGACCAGCTATGACCAGGCTGGGTGACCAGCTAAAACCACCCAACCAGCTTAGGCTGGTTTTAGCTGTTTTTTTCCAGCAGGGTTGTCTGAAAGTTTGAAATAACTTTGAGAAGCTTAACGTTTGAATTGAATTGTTGAAATTGAAGTTTGGGACAGAGAGTGAACACACGTTTCAAGCATGATTTATCACATTGCTAACATGTTTAATGTGTTGCTAGCATATTGTAGCATGTTACTAGCATGATCTGGGTTGTTGGTACCATGTTTAACGTGGCTAGCATGAAATAGCATGTTACTAGCATGTTTTAACCCACTGCTAACATGGATTAGCATGTTACTAGCATGATTTAGCATGTTGCGAATGTGATTTATCACATTGCTAACATGTTGCTAGCATGATTTAACATGTTGGTAGCATGTTTTAACATTGTTAGCATATTGATTAGCATATTGCTACTATGATTTAACATGTTGTTAACATGATTTAGCACATTGCTAATGTGTTGCTAGCAGGATTTAACACATTGTTAGTGTGTTGCTTACATGCTAACATGTTTTTAGCACATAATGACTATGCTGTGAATTTTACTCAAGCAAAACACCAGCAATTGAAATGGATTCACAGATGCTGCAGCAATTTAATACTGTCAGTTGGCAAAAAGACATCTCACATTTCTTCTTTCATTCTCAAGAGAAAGAGGTGGCAGAAAGAGACTGAGTGGTGATCCAAGAGTGCTTTTTCACTGTATGACACTGCTTGTATTTGTGGATTCCAGACAGACTATTAGTTTGTGCATTAGTGATTGGAGTTTTTTCAGTGACTTTCTGCAGGTTACATCAATACTCCAGTAGGTGGCGACAATTGACTGTCTTTGTGCATAAGTCGTTGAATATTTCACTCAACCGATTCATTCGAAACTGTTGATCCATTTAGGAATGAAACAAGTGGCTATGATTGCATATAAAATCGCATGCTCTCTAAATAGGAACTTATTTTGAATAAGTAATTAGTTCACAACCATTAAAAATATGCAGCACGAATGTGTGTCGTATTAATGTAGTTGCTTGTTATGTGACCTACCAGCGTCAGTTGTGCTGCTTCACACATTCACAAATCCTCTCCTGTGACTACACGGGACAGTAAAATGTCCATTGGATGCACTTTTCAGAATCTTACCAG
>NW_015511226.1:5395-7084 GCF_001515645.1 Sinocyclocheilus grahami | reverse complement strand
TATATTTTGGATGCTGGTGTGCTGTTCTCACCACAAAGCTGTTCCACCAGTTTAACCACCTAGACCAACAGCAATCTAATCTTCATAAACCAACATGGATTCGAATAAAAATGTATACTGGTCTGGTCTTTTCAGCAGGGTTACCATAAAAATACTTTGGCATATGATTATAGTAATCATACGATAGGCCGATATACACCACTATAGCACTTTTTGTAATGGTTTTGTCTTTGCCATTGAAAAGGTCCTTTGTGTGTGAATATATTTATGTGAATGGGTGTGTTTGGCATGTAAATGCGTTCACTCGCATACACGCACACAGGGCTGAAAATTGTGTGCCCCATTCCATTACCTCACAAAGGTGATTGACTGGATTGATTTAGATTTTCGTTTTCCAGATAGCAGAGTCTGACATCCATTTCACCGCCACCTGCCTCCAACAGATTCAACACCACCTGCCCCCACCCGCTGCCCTTGCTCATACGACTTACCAAACCACAATATCACTGGCAGATGATCCCAATAAATGCACAGCCTACCATCAGCACTGACATAAATCTATTGCTTTTTACCTGCCAAACCCCAAATCTCCACAAGGAAAGAACCACCCCACACCCCTGCGCCATCTGAAATCCTCCCCCATCCTGCTGAGCTGCTGATGGGGTGAGTGTTCCCCATTCCTCCCCTTCACAGAACACACTCAACACCATGCTTCATTCATCTTACTTAGACCCAGACTGTCACATTTGGCAACCTCTGAATTAAGAGAGATCAGCACTCCACCCGCCCTTCAACACCCTGGGCTGCATGCGTTCCAGCCCCCAGACGTGTCCCCTGAAAATATTAAAGCCATTCGACCTTGACCGAGAGGAGAAGCCCATTCAGAGGAGTCAAATGCAGAGCTTCCTGAAGCGCACCGGTGGAGCCCTGCGTCCCAGCAGGGTGCAGACAGCCTGCCCTTTTCTTAATGTGCTTTTTACATTGATTACCAGGCTTGTAAAAGCTGACTCTAAACATGGGGACCATGCTGAACATCTGTTAGCCATACTGGGAGAGCCTGAACTCACCCCTGTGTCCTCTCATGTCCTCAGTCTGGATTAGAGCTTTCTCTCTGGGCATTGGAGTGTTTATATTTTTCATTATTTTTTGTTCTTCTGTCAACAAAGACATGCGTTAGACAGCCCGCCTGCCAACACCAAGCACTAGGAACATTATATGTACACATGTTAATGGCTAAAACCAAAGTACTTAACCGTGTACACCAGGATATAAAGGCTTGGGTGCAAAATGTTACATAACAGTCAACGCATGTAACGGGTAATTCTCAGAAATGTGTACCTTTTATGACACATTTGTGTTTTTATGGCTTACTACTGATTTAAATATCCTCAAAATGATCTAAAATGAAAATGAATAACTAAATGTAAACTTATTCGCAATACACTGCACTTATTCGCAATCAAAATAAACAACAACATTAGCCTACTTGCATGTGCTTTAAAGCCTTGCTGGATAAACATTTCATTTGCGTGCTGTTCTGAAATGCGCTTTTTCTGAGTGCATACACCTGAAGTGCGCACAGGCTAAAAAAAACAGATGCGTGCCTGTATATTAGATGGTGCAGGTCTTAAAGTGACAGCAGACTAATAGTGAAGTGAAGTGACATGTGGCCAAGTATGGTGACCCATA
>NW_015511226.1:0-1461 GCF_001515645.1 Sinocyclocheilus grahami | reverse complement strand
ATCATACAGGGAGAAGTGTTAGTAAGTACTGCTCCCAAAAATTTATTATCATACAAGAGTCCTTCATATTCAAGTCCAGAGCGAGTCAGAGCAGAAGCTGCGGTAAACAGCACAGAGGTTCATTCACGTCAGCGTGACACTAGAAGAGGATGTCTTCATTCTTGATGAGTAACTCCAGCACCTGTCTCTGGTAGCGGATGTCGTTCAGAGCCGTCATGGCGTCCAGATCGGGCGCCCGCATTAAAGTCGGCCCGAAGACAATCCCGAGATTCTCAGCGTTCATCAGGTTATCCTTCTCGTTCTGAGTTACCCTGCAGACACACACAGTGTTACACTGCAGACACACACACACACACACACACACACACACACACACACACACACGTAAATGAAAATGAATTTTAATGGTAATTTTAACAGGAATAGTAAAAAAAAAAAGAAAAATTGGTTAACGTCAAGTTCATTAAAGTTTGTGAATATTGTACAAAACTGTAATAGATCTAAATGGGAAATTTGTGCAAGGTTTATAGTAAAACACTAATACGTACATATTTTGGAAGTAAAAAACAGTCATATAATTTACAGTATAAAATGCAAACTGACATTCCCACAGTTCCCTGCGTGACACTACATTTGATGTTTTTTTCCCCTGCCTTATTAGTTCTGTACATAGGGTTTTATGTTACATCTTATGTTGTTTTTTTGCATTGTATTATTGTGATGTATGTTACCATGATGGTGTTTTGTATTTGTGTGAATCACACTGTACTGCTTCTATATATTAGTATTTACCTCCTCAGCTTATGGAAAAGCTGCTTGTGATGAACTCATCGTGAATTCAAACAGTCTCTTTTGCTTCCTGTATTATGATGGTGCTTTAGATGGACAAGTCCCTCCCAATAATTAGAAATGACCAAACCGTCGCCCGCATTATCGGATATTCTTGCACTTATCTGCAGCACTCCATAATTCAGCACTGTTTTTTTAGGATGACAAGTAGGTTTAAAAATCTAAGCCCTCGTCAGAGTCAAAATATCTGAGCTGGCCAATCAGAGCAAAGTAGGCGGGGTTTACTGTTCACAGAAACAGAGTGCAAAAGCGTCAGCTTAAAGCCCTGTTCACACCAAGAACAATAACTATAAAAATAACGATATTAGTGTCCACACCAGCGAACGATATCGTCTGTTCATTCTAAGCGCACATGCGTCTGCCGCAAAGATAACTATAAAGATAACTATATTAGCGTCCACACCAGCGAACGATATCGTCTGTTCATTCTAAGCGCACATGCGTCTGCCGCAAAGATAACTATAAAGATAACGATATTAGTGTCCACACCAGAGAACGATATCGTCTGTTCATTCTAAGCGCACATTCATCTGCCGCAAAGATAACGATATTAGTGTCCACACCAGAGAACGATATCATCTGTTCATTCTAAGCGCACATGCGTCTGCCGCA
>NW_015511225.1:9786-10553 GCF_001515645.1 Sinocyclocheilus grahami | reverse complement strand
TTTTTTTCGGACAGGGCTAAGAGGGAGCAGGATGTGGCCATGCTGAAGAAGTTGATAGAAGATGAAAGACGAAGTCACGAGGCTCAAGTGAATGAGATGAAACAAAAACATGCTCAGGCTGTAAATGAACTTAGTCAACAGCTAGAGCAAACCAAATGGGTAAGAAACCTGCTTAACATTGGCATATAACAAAAAATTACAGTGCAAGAACTACACTAACCCTTCAATTAGGTACTTCGGTACTTTTAATAAGGTAAGTCCTTTGGATATAAGAGTCTGCGAAATTATTAAAAGTAAATAGATTTAGATTTCCTAAACTGAACCTGAAACACAGGCCAAGGCCAGTCTGGAGAAGGCGAAACAGGCCTTAGAGAAGGAGGTTGTAGACTTGAATGGAGACCTTCGCTCGCTGGGTAATGCCAAGCAGGATGTGGAACAGAAGAAGAAGAAGGTGGAGACCCAGCTTACTGACCTTCAGACTTGCTTCAATGAGAGTGAAAAGAAGAGCTTGGCGATGCAGTGTCTAAACTGACAGTGAGTTTTACATTAAGACATGTTCTTTGAATAAACACATACATTATTACAATAGAAACAATGCAGGGTTTCTGTACAGAAACACCTGATTTATGTATGTCTTTTGTAAAAACTCTCAGATGGAGTATAACAATGTGAATAGCATCCTCAATGAGGCTGAGAGCAAGAACATCAAGCTGAGTAAAGAAGTTGCTAGTCTCAACTCACAGCTCCAGGATACACAGGTATTGTAT
>NW_015511225.1:4989-5315 GCF_001515645.1 Sinocyclocheilus grahami | reverse complement strand
TTTGGTACTGTTCTTCATTGATTCCAACAGCTGACTAATTCTAATGGGGTTTTCCAAGCAACAAAATTTCTATCAGAAACAAAGTACCATGGTAACTCCATGGTTTTTGGATATTATGTACCATAGCAATACCATATTTCATTAACTCTTATGTGTCGTAGTATATATCCAAGTACTACAAAGTGATAAAAAGTTATACCACACTGTACCATGGCAATTTCTTTTAAGCATTAATGGGATAGTTGACCCAAAAATAAAAACTACCCTATGATTTATTCACGCTCAATGCATCCTAGGTGTATATGACTTTCTTCTTTCAGACAAAT
>NW_015511225.1:2346-3336 GCF_001515645.1 Sinocyclocheilus grahami | reverse complement strand
GTGAAATTTAACCCAGCTTTCTAAAATAATGTGGTTAATTGCAGTCAAACAATCAGCCCTGTTAACGAGACATTTATTTTGAAGGTTATGAATTAACCAACAATAAAATGGTTTTACAGACAGGATAAACTAAGCATTGCCTTTGCTGAGGAATGCATGGACATTGCAAATCTTTAGGTTCATTAATAGCAAAGAAAACCCATGTTGACAATAATTGGCAATTGTGCATGTCTTGTGCATACATTGACAAATACTTGACAGAAATTGAACTGTAATGACATCTTTAGTGAGGTTATTGCTTACAAGAGGCCCTGAGATGGTGTACTAAATCTTTCTATCAACCATCAGTCTCAATTTCTAATGTTCTATCATTTTTCATTAGTACCTCTAGGCAAAAATGGATAATATAATGTATCAATTCTTCCTTACATTTCTATTTTTAACATAAAAATATCTGTACCCTTCACTGAAGTATTCATATTGCTTGTTACTTAAATCTACAACTCAGAGAAATGTGAAAACTAAGCGATTAAACTCAGAATTCAGTTTCTCCTCTTCATGGAATCCCTGACATATCAGAGAATTAATACATTGGGAAGAATAGCGAGAGAAGCTGCAACTCCCTTTGGGCTAGTAAGTTACCCAATATCCAAGTTAACTTTGAGGCAAAGCTTATGATGGCCACAAAATTAAGGCACATTAAATTCATGTTCAGTGCATGATATGACAGCAACTACTCTCCAGTACTGTAATCTTTGAAAACAAAGATGGCACTGACTGTTCAATGAGGAGTTCATTAGCTATTACTAGAAATAAACATTTCGGCTACTGTTGGTTATTACTTCAGCCCCTACGAGGCAATGATATGAACACAACAGCTTCAGCTGACATCTCACCAACCTCCTTAACATAATTTTTGAATCGAAATACTATTCATTAAGTACCAAATTTGTATATAATTAAAATGCTCATTTCTAAAATAATAATAAT
>NW_015511225.1:0-1449 GCF_001515645.1 Sinocyclocheilus grahami | reverse complement strand
ACCCCAACTTTCCTCAACAGTTCTCCAACGATGTTGAGGGCAGATATACGTGCAGATGTGGTGAGAGGAGTTCCAGTCAGGCCTTCAACTGGACATGACAAAAAAAATTAAGTGAATAAATCAACATTTAAACTCTTAAATTTTAAAAATGTAAGGCTGGAAGATGTGGGAAATGTTCTTTTCCTCCTCTCCATCCTTCAAATTTGTTCTTTCTCCCCACTTCACCAATCCTTCCCAACACTTAGTTGACTCAAAATTCTTGTATGCAAAATACAATGTTCTGCATGAAAGCAAATGATTTAGTATCATTAAACTGCAGTAACTTAAGTGTTATGCACAGCATTGAAAAGAAATGTGCAGGAAACCTTTAGTCACACCAGTGGATACTGTCCTGGGGGCCAGTTACAGAATTAAGTGGCTGTGTTTGTGCTCACTTCTGCTGTAGGAAGCTGAGGGGGTGTTAAATGCACTCCTTGAGCCTGGCGGTCTGGAGGGTGTGGCATGGAGAGATGGGAGAGCGGAGGTAACAACAGAGGAGGGTCTGGAGGGTGTGGCCTCTGGCTTCTCTACATCTTTAGAAAGGCTGATTGATGACTTGCGCTCCGGTTTCTGCTGAACAGCCAGTTCCTGTCTTAAATCTGCCCCGAGGAGAAAGAGAAAGAGGAGGAAGAAGAGAACACAATTAGCACACAAACACTGAATCTGTTAAAACATCTGAGACTGGCCAATCAGGTGATTATACTATTAATTATAAACGAAAATGGAAGTTCGTCAGTTAGATAAGAGTGAATAGTGTATATACAAACAGATTTCCACTGAGTGTACCTCTGGCTTCATCTTTTAATCTCTGTACTGATTCTAGAAGATTCTCTTTTTCATCAAGCTCACTCTCAAGGAAGGCATTTCTCTCTATAACATGATTCATTCTCTGCTCAAAGTCCTCAAGTGACATTATAGTCGCCCTATAAGAAAAGGATAGACAGGTATTGGCAATAAATTGCTTTAAAGTCATAAATATCTAGAATGTATGACATACTGTATATTTCTGGCAAAAGCACTAAACGCACCTCTTAGCTCTTTCCAGGTCATCGTTAGCTTGCTCTAACTCCCGGATATACTTGTGCAGTTGGTCTTTGATGGCTGTGGTCTCTGCCAGGTCTCCTTCTAGAGTTGAGATCTGCCTGACTGCCTCAGAGTGCTGCGTTTCATACCTCTCCTGTTAGCAGACCACACAAAAGCAGGTCAAACAGACATTTGATGAGAAAGAAAAATGCTTATGAGAAACTACACTTAGAGAGACTGTAGGCCAGTGATAAGCTTATGTACAATTATAGGAATAAGAAAATACAAGTATCAAACAACATAATAAACCACAATTCAAAAGTTGGTAATATCATATAAAAAAAAATTTGAAAGACGTCTTATGAAACATTCCTTAAACTGAAAACA
>NW_015511224.1:9938-10555 GCF_001515645.1 Sinocyclocheilus grahami | reverse complement strand
GTGTGTGTGTGTGTGTGTGTGTGTGTGTGTGTGAAAATAAAAATCCTACGGTTTTTTAAAAATTGTATAAGATTTTCCTTAAAAATAATTTCCCGTTTTGTGTAGTTGTTGTTTTTCCTTTTGATTTGGGGTCAAACTGTACCTAATCATCATTACATCAGAACAGCTCTTGCTTTAAAATAAATGGTCTCACAAAGGTCATTTCCAACCTTCTTTATGGGTGCTGGCCCCTCTTACAGGACGTCCTTTTCCCCCAAACCAGCCTATTCAGACATATTCATTGACAGAAAGGCTCTGTAACTCTGTACTGGAGAGACCAGACTGCACTATACAGCACAAGGAGATCCCTACACACAGACCCATTAACTCCTGCCTTACCGTAAGGTTGATACTGCCCTCCAGTGGCCAAAGCAGCTCCATCCATAAAGAGCAGAAGAGGAGTATAGCACTTCAGGCATGAGGGATTGTGCATGTTTTTGCACATTAGGCGTAATAAGTTTTTGAATTAAGGAGAAGCAATACACTGAAAATAATTTGTCCCACCAGATATTAAAAAGTATTTGATATTTAATAAACACATTTAAAATGTCATTGAATAAGGCGGCATCTGAACCTCT
>NW_015511224.1:0-2081 GCF_001515645.1 Sinocyclocheilus grahami | reverse complement strand
CCCTCTTTCCTCACTTCTCTGGGGAAATATTGTCTTGGCAAACATGGCTATTTATTTCACTTAAATGGGGCACTAATTCACCCAGTTTGTATAATTAAAACAGCACACACAACAGAGTGTGGCATTTTACTTAGCAGCTAATTGTCCTGACACCAGGGACCAAGATGTTTTATGTATTCAGCTTACAGAAGCTAGGGGCAGGGCATAGAAAAAAGACAAAAAAAACAGAATTTCTGCTCCTCCTTAATGTGTTGCTTGAATATCAAAGAGGCACAGGTTGCATACAAGTTGGAGTGTTTGTGAACTCTTTTGGGAAATATCAAGTTGCTTTTGAACAAAAAAAACGTGGTCAATTTTTAACAAAAAAAAAATTGTGGTCAATTTCTAACAGAATTTTTATAGGTGAGAATAACATTAAATAGCTATGCTTATTTGTTAAATTATATTACAACAAAAAAGCATCAGGAATTCACTAGAATGTAAAAAAGTGGCTTGGGTCGCTCTTCCTGAGATGCTCACCAATTATTCCCAGGTGTGCTTCACCTCTCACTGCCCGAGGCCTACAAACAGCAGAGAGTATAACATCTTGCTGACACCTGGGTAATGTGTTTGTGCTCTCTGTTATTCCAGTGACCTTGTGACATTTTGCCTTAACTACATATGCTATTACATTTTATTTTTGGTTACAGGTTGCATCTTCGATACCCCTGGTGAAAGAGAAAAGGCTGTTTTTGTGGCACTGAGAGAGGCATCTCAGAAAACAGATGACTGGTACACTGTAAAAAATGATTTCTCAAAGTTGTAAAAAAAAAACAGATTGGAGTATGTTTTACAAGAAAATACTGTTTCCGCCTTTCTACTTCATAATTTCACATTAAGGCCTAATTTAGTGCGTACTTGCCTTTTCTAAAACCTACACCAATTTTAATTGGTGTTAATTGTGAGATATATACTTGCAAATCTGACTTTTTTTCTTAGAATTGCGAGTTTGTCACTACACTAAAATTTAGTTTATCAAGTTTATCATTTAAATATTGTACCATACAGTATATTCCTTCTGCACCTGACAATCAGCCACCTTTCTAAGCATTGCATTAGCCGTTTAAAACCCATATTGGTTGACATTTAATCTGTTCAGTAGGTCTCTGTTTAGTTAAAAGGTTACCTTTTCATTTATCACCTTTACTTGTTTAGGTGACCGAAAGGGTTTCATTTAAGCTGAGAAACACAAAGCAAACAGGATGTGACTTCATATTGAGCATCCCGCCATAACACGCTTGAAAAATGTCCATCATCAGATATGATATTAATCAAGCATCAGAATGCGAGTTTCAAATTGAAACACAAGCCTCATTTTCCCTTTATGGTCCAGCTGGAGTTTTGCATGAAAGGGCCAAAAACTCTAAAAATATAACTAAAAATATAGAGACTGAACCAGTGATTGATTCCTCCTGGCCCTTAAAAATAACAACACCTAATCATGTTACCACATTGGAGCTGCATGGAAGAATTACCCAGACAGCTATGAAATTCAAGATTACAACTCCAGTTAATCGACATCATTCTGAACACTCCCTGTTATCTCACAGATGATTGTTTTCCAAGTAAGTCAAGCATCACTATCAAGATCAATGCAGGAGTGATTGGTTGCTCTCTCTGATTTCTGCAAGCTGATTAAACTCTGATACACAGGCTGTATCTCATATTAATGATCAGATAATCGTATTATGATGCATTGTTAACTCTGACTGTATATTGAAGCCTGTAGCTGACTGATATGGGTGATTTAGGAAATTACATGATTTCAACTCAATGTCAATGCAGTTCTCTCACCGCTCATCAAAACACTCAAATAGTGAATATAGTAACATTACATTTCGCATTATTTCTGTATAAAAAACATGGTGCTAGGATGGTCAGGTTAGTTATCAGGCTGTGCCTGTTGCTAAGGTGTTTGGAGCAGTTGTTTGCACATTGCTATATGGTTGCTAAAGTGTTCTGGGCAGTTTCCACATGCTTCTTTACCAGGCCAAGACCCTTAAGTGTCTACAACCCTTTTTATGCCTGCTATTAAAATCCAT
>NW_015511223.1:8330-10555 GCF_001515645.1 Sinocyclocheilus grahami | reverse complement strand
TCTTAATTATGATTTCAAGAGGTCTTAAATTTGGGGACGGAAAGAAAATTTCAAAAATTCAAAATACTTTTTAAGGACCCGCAGAGAATAAATGTGCATTTTCAATCAGCCCCTCTGCTGTTTTTGTTCAGACCATTGTGAAAATCTACCCATATTTTTATGCAGCAAACTCAAAGCGAATGCATTATACAAATCTAAACCATTAAGACTAAGCTATATATTTATATGTTATGCTATTTGATTAATATAACAATTGATAATTGTTTAAATAATATAATATTTGATACTTTTGACATCCCGTTTCTTAAAAAAAAATGTAAAGGCTGAATTGTAAAGTTTACCATTTTATAAAATTTTGTTTTTGTGAAAACCTTTATCTGAACTGTAAATCATGCTTTTTACGGCCATTTTCCCATATGTTACCATAGATATTGTCCTACCCTGCTCATATGATATTCATTTTATTTGTGAAGGTCTTAAAAAGGCCTTGAAAAGTTTTACTTTTGATTTTAAAAGCCTGCATATATCCTGACTTTATTTGAAGGAAGAACTGATAGCTACAAATATATTTTAGTTTCTGAAACTAGAGACTTTAATGTGAATGCAAAAAGAACCATATTATGTTTCACATTTGGGTCAACTAAAGGACGTCTGAATTTTGCTCTTTTAACGAAAAAATAAATATGAATGCTCTTATAGAGTAACTTTTACTCTTTTTGTTGGCAGCAGAATTTGGCCAAAACATGTTTTCACACCTTGTTAAACATTGTGTGATTTCTATGTGTTGTTTATGGCTTTTGTTATTTAATCACTAATATCTAGCCAATGTTAAATTGCAAACAAACAAACAAATGCAGTCCTAGTACCCAAGTAATTTACCATATTATTGCTATCCAATAGCATCATTGTGTTTTCTAACCATCTCAAATACTTTTTTTTCGGATAGAGAGAGCTCTGTTTTAAACAGTTCTTTTCATTTCAGGTTTTCCTCACAGAATTCATTATGTTTGTCTTCTTAGGCTGAAAACTAAAGAAGAAGAGTGGCGAGAGGCTCAGCGTGGCTTCAATAAGATCTGGAGGGAACAGAATGAGAAGTATTACCTGAAGTCTTTAGATCACCAAGGTATTAACTTCAAACAGAACGACACAAAGGTGTTTCGCTCCAAGATGCTGCTCAATGAAATCGAGACTCTTTATGATGAGGTATGAAACGTTCCAAATGTACATTTTGAATCCAAAAATGCAAAATATTTTAAATGTTGTCTGGTTGCACATAATGGCCTTTTCATCCACTTAGCGGCAAGAGCAGGCTTCAGATGACAATGCCGCCCCTCCCTCAGGCCCTCACATGACCTTCATGTACGATGACAGCCAGATCCTGGAAGACGCGGCTGCTCTCATCATCCACCACGTCAAGAGGCAGTCCGGCATCCACAAAGACGACAAGTACAAAATCAAACAGATCATATACCATTTCATCCCCGACATGCTGTTCATCCGACGCGGTGAGCTTTCTGATGTGGAGGAGGAGGATGAAGAGGAGACCGAACCAGACGAAGACGGGACTAAAAAGCACAATGGGACGACATCAACAAAGTCTAAGCTCCTCTTCAGCCATACAGCAGCTACCCAGCAGAAGCTGAGTAACTGTGACGATGCCTACAACCTCTTCTATGTCAACAATAACTGGTACATCTTTCTGCGGCTGCATCAGATCCTGTGCTCCCGACTGCTACGGATCTACGCGCAGGCGGAAAAACAGATAGAGGAAGATGCCAGAGAGAGAGAGTGGGAAAGAAACGTGTTGGGACTGAAAAGAGAGAAGAACGACAACCCGGCCATCCAGCTGCGTTTGAAGGAACCCAGTAAGTTTCAGATTTCACTCAGGTTTTAAGCAGGTAGTCATTGTGTCAGCACGGTTCACACCAAAGTTGAGAACTTGAGTGCGAGACGTCCTAAATTTGCGAAGACAAGTGGATGTTTTATCACCAGTCGCTCTCAAGGGTCTTAACACATGGTTAGAGCTAATGATATTTCTCTCAGATTTAGCTGTAACCTTCAGGGCGCTGTCTCCATGGAAACTACTTTAGCGACTCGTAGATTAAGGCCCCATTTACACTAGTGCATTTTTGTTTTAAAACGGCGTTTTAAAATGAAAACGATCCTCATCTACACTGCCGTTTCCGCTGCGTTTCAGAAACGATCTCCGTCTACACTACACAACT
>NW_015511223.1:7258-7939 GCF_001515645.1 Sinocyclocheilus grahami | reverse complement strand
GGGCCTAAGGCTGTAATTTGTTTATTTATAATGCTGTCGTTGGAGATTGATGAATTAAAAATTCCCTGCTTGTTTTTGCAGTGGACATTGATGTTGAAGACCACTACTCTGCCGCCTTAGAGATGGTGCGAAACCTCCTGGATGGCAACATGGAGACATCTCAATACGAGGACCAGCTGAGGGAAATGTTTACCATCCATGCCTACATTGCCTTCACCATGGACAAACTCATCCAGAGTATAGTGAGACAGGTAGGGTTTTTTTGTTTTGTTTTAAGTAGTTTTTATCAAGCATTTTCAGTGTTTTAAAATCTCATCTTACAGTTTAATCTTTCTTTTTTCTTTCCCGCAGCTCCAGCATATAGTAAGCGATGAGATCTGTGTACAGGTGACTGACCTTTACCTTAGCGAGTTTGCCAACAAAGCCACCGGTGGGTCCCTGTCCACCCAAGCTTCTAGAGGAAGTGCCGAATCAGCCTACCAGCACAAAGCTGAGCAGCTGATGTCCGACGAAAACTGTTTTAAGGTACGACTATCTCTTTTAATTTACCAAGACGCACTTGAATGTCCGAAATTCATAGATTCATGTGCCTGCATTGTAGTCTACTCTACCAGGATCAGGAAATAGTCCTTCTCTATAAAATGCTCTGGACACATCTGAATATTTGGGTTGAACTGTTCT
>NW_015511223.1:0-820 GCF_001515645.1 Sinocyclocheilus grahami | reverse complement strand
AAATGCTACGTGACATTTTGTTTACAAGCGTTTTTTTTTTTTTTTTACGACTTTCTGAGGTTGAAACACTGATTGATTGATTACATGAGGCATAATAAGTTCACTCGTGTTTATTTTGTGTTAAAACTATTAGGAAATAGTAAGGAATGATCGTGCTCACTCGCGCTTCATGCTGCAGTTTAAAATGAAGCGCCTATACAGCGATCTGTCGCACCACATCAAAGAGCGTCAAAACACTATTCATTGTTTGAATTTCCTGAAAAAACTGGACATGATTTGAAAGATGGGACTATTTATTTTGGAAGTAACGATATATAAAACTGGAAGTTTCCAATGAAATTCCACTCGTGCAGTGGTTAAAACAATGCTGTATTTGTTTGGTACACTTGGTTGGTACCAAATCAAAAGACCCGTACCAAAAGTTTTCAGTACGAGTGCCTGTACCATTACACCCCTATTTACTTATTTTTTAAAACTCTTTCTGTAGTACTATTATTTAATTATTTTATTCTGCTCATTTTACATTTCATTATGTCAGTTTGGGTCTTGTGCTCCAAAAAGAGAGAGTTTTTCAAGAGGTAAAATACATGATCAGAGCTTTTGCATTATATATGAGATTCATATAAAGAAATTAGTCTTTCTAAAACAACACATAAAACTGCCATTCAGAGTATATCCTGAAGATTATATTCATGTATTCAGCAATATTCAGTAGTTCCAGATAGGGGTATAAGAAAATATCGATACACATGAGTATCGCGATATTTTGTTTGGCATACTGTATCGATTCTCAAAAACGCAATATCGATATTTAAAAAAA
>NW_015511222.1:9691-10557 GCF_001515645.1 Sinocyclocheilus grahami | reverse complement strand
CCCCCCCCCTCAGTAAACAAGGTAAAGATTTGTATTATCTAAATGTGCCATCTGCACAAACATGCTTCTGTGTCATTAGACCGCCTCATTGATATAATTAAAATTTTAATTTAAAAGTGCATCAGATTACTTAATTGTTGACTTTATTGTATCTTTTTTTGTAACAAATAAAAAGTTTAAGTTGAAAAGTTTCATTGTAAGGTTTACATTTCATCTTGGTGTCAGTACATTTATGTTCACTTGGAGATTATAGGCATGTTTGAGATCATGAATCAGAATTCTGTGTTTAATGTCCATTAAAACCAGAATTCTGTTTAATGAACAAAAAGTTGTCCCTGTGTATGACAGGAAAACATGTAATCTGTAAGTGTTTGTGGTTTGTAAATCAGCTCATCTTCTTCTGCATCCGTTCTCAGTGTTTCTGAGCAGCATTTCAGTAAACAAAGTATTACCTTTAAAAGTAATACCTTTAAAATATAGCTCAAAATTTGCCATCATGTGTATGCTGCTCACATGTTCTTATGCTTATTCTAAAATGTCTTACATTTGCTTTCAATTTGGTCAATGCTAAAAACAGAAAACAAACATTTTACTGATGTTGCAAAGTTAACAAGTCTGCTTAAGTTCAGTCTTTATGGTTAAATAGCTTACAAGGCAGCAAATGTACGGCTAGCAAAAGGAAATGAACTAAGGCAACCACAAATGTTCCATGGTAAACCACCTTCAACTTGATTGGTGTGATACTAGAGCAGTTGTCTGAGTTGTAAAATATATACATATAATCAGTCCCTGAATTCCCAGGGAATTTAACCCATGATCTTAACATGGATAGTGCCATGTTCTACTGTTTGAGCTGCAGGAATGCT
>NW_015511222.1:2747-3518 GCF_001515645.1 Sinocyclocheilus grahami | reverse complement strand
TATATATATATATATATATATATATTCTTATTGTTGAGATACTCTCAACTTTCATAATTAGCTAAAAATGATTCCTGCTTCAATATCCTTTTTGTTCAATTTTTGTAGTATTTTACTATGAGGGTCATTGGAATATTGCTGGTGTTCACCATTCCTCAGTTCATCATCTCCATCTATATCTCAGCATTTGCCTGCAAAGCCGCCTGCAACAAAAACTCCACAGTGGTCAATGTGCACTAAAGTAGGTAAATGATTTAGTGGTGATGATGCTATTATTGCTGTTACAAGCTTGGCAATCAGTTTTATCACAACACTCAATAGTTATTTGTGTCAATGTTTTTAGAGAACGATGCAGCTCCACTGAACAAGCAGAATGATAATACTAGCAGAATGTAAAGGAAATATAAAATGACCAGAATGTTTCATGGTAAACTGCCTTTAACCTTAGTGCACCTCATACTGTATGAAATAGATGAACTACTGTATAAGTCAATCACAACATGCTTTATTGTTTTCTCTTTATAATTTATCAAAGACAGAAGCCTATAAATATAAACTGTATGGTTTTTATAAAAATTAAAACTGATAGAGCCTGAGTCTCTTGTGTACTAATATATCTTCTCTGTTACTTCCAAGTTACAGTGAGTCACAGTAAGGAGATCATACAGTCCAAAAGCTGGGAATTAATATCTCAAATTATTGCTCCTGATTTTTTATAGTGTTTTATATGTTATAGTGTTATAGGCAAGAATACTTATGAATATTTTGTTA
>NW_015511222.1:0-2429 GCF_001515645.1 Sinocyclocheilus grahami | reverse complement strand
TACACCAGAAGAACGATCAGACAACCACATCAACACAACTCATTTAATTTCAGGTGAAATATATTTAATTGATCATTTGCTCAGGTAACACTTAATATTATTTTAATTATAAAGTGTATCTTTATATACACACTTTGATATACATCAATTACAAATTACAATAACATTTTGACTTTTTGTGATATTTCATACCAGCTATTGTTTTAGTGTAATTTGTTGCTCATTTAAGTTTTTTATTTATTTTAATTTTTTTGGGATCCTTGTCAAAACTTCTCTATACTTTTATCTTAAGTGTTTAATCAAGGTATTCTATGAGTATACATTACAGTGATAACATTTTTAGCTGTGCATTTGTTCTACCTTTACTTTTTATGACAATATGCAATCTAACAAAGCCTTTGTAATTTTTTTGTTTTAGAAACACTGGCAGTATCACAGTTTTATCAATCAAGACAATGCTGTAAATATAAATGCAGATGTATTGTTCATGAAAAGCAGACAATTTGTGAATTTGAATGCTTAAGGCTTAAAAGAATAATTTACCCAACAATGAAAATTCTTTCATATACTCACCTTCATGTTGTTCCAAAGGTGTATACATTTCTTTCTTCTGTGGAATACAAAAGAAGATTTTTTTAAGAATGTTGGTAACAAAACAGTAGCTGGTAGCCATTGGTTTGCATAATTTTTATTTTTATTTTCAGTAGCTACTGTCAAAGGTTTGGTTAACATCATTCTTCAAGTAATTCTTCTTTTGTGGTTAACAGATGAAAGAAACCTATACAGATTTGGAACAACTTGAGAGTGAGTAAGCAATGACAGAATTATTATTTTTGGTGAACTTTACTTTTAATTGCAGGTGAAAACTTTGCCAATAATGGAAAGCAGCAAGTTCATGTCAACTGACAGAGCTACAGTTATCATCCAAGTAAATCCACAAGTGAAACAAGATAATGTTATTTGTGATGACGAACAGCAGGCCAGAGGAGCATATCACAATACTGCTCTTAAAGGATTTTTCAAAGCACAACCAAAGGCACTAGGGGTAATGATGAATTATAATTATAAATGATTTTGGGAATATTTTAGTGCCATATTATCTTGTGTGATAAAATGAACAGAAAATAAAACTGTGTTGTCATATGTCCTGAAGTGAATATATGTGTGCCATTCTGATTGCTTTAAGGCTGTAGTGCATAAAACATTACTGTAGCTTTTCTTTGTGTGTGTGTGTTTTCAAACATTAATGATATACCATTATGGGAAAAGATAAATAAATAAAAAATGAATAAACATTTAACCCATATCTGCCCTGTCTAGACTGTCCAGATAATGATAGGAGTGGTGATTTTCTTGTTTGGTATTGTATGCACCACTAATATCAATACCTTTGAGCCACCCATTTTTATCTTTAGTGGCATCACCTACTGGGGATCCCTTATTGTAAGTTTCTTTTTCACGGCTTTGCTTTCTAGCTTCTTATTCTAATTTCCAGAATGAACTTTAACATGTCCTGTGTGTCTTTCTCAGTACATCAGTGCTGGCTCTCTGTCTGTTGCAGCGCAGAAAAAACTTCATCTGTGTGTGGTATGTATATATAATGTGCTGAAAAGTAGGGTACAGTGGGTACGGGGTAAAAGGACTTTGTGATTTTATTCTCAAACTCTTAAAAACCAAATAGCAACAAAATCAACACCATTTTCCTATATATACCTTTCGCTGCCTTAATATTTACATAATTTTGAATTAAAACAAACAAGAACAACAGCTTTTTATGTAACTTGTATTTACATGAGAACTATATTTAAAAAAAAGATGCTCCAGTATTAAAAAATATATATATATTTTTTGTATCAACATATTTTGGGATGAGTAATCTTAAGGGAGATTTTAGTCACGCTAATACATTTGCGTAAACAGAATACCACAAAACCACAAACCTTTCCATGATAAACTCTCTTTTACCACAGTAGTCTGAAACACGAGACCCTTTTACCACTAAATGGATGTTGACTAAAAGAACATCTGACTCATTTTCAGTTTTCAAGCCGTTTTACATGTGTACACCATTATTATAACTATATGTCACCTTTTAAGCATCAACCTTTCTTCCTGTAGGTGAAAGCCTCTCTTGGGATGAATGTGATCAGTGCCATAACTGCAGCGATCGCCATAACTCTGATGGCCGTAGAGATACATCACATTTCAATGCCCTATCGAAGATGCTCCTATAACTACGACTATAACGACAATCGTACTGACACTGTCATTTGTTCAGAATTGAAGGTGCTAAATGTACAATTTGCAATATATTAATATGATCTGTTTAAATTTGTTTTTAGTTTTTAATTGCTGTTTTATTTGGTTAAATTAATAGTTCAATTCAAAATGACAATTGTGTCATCACTTACTAATTTTACTAATAGAGA
>NW_015511221.1:9975-10559 GCF_001515645.1 Sinocyclocheilus grahami | reverse complement strand
CCTTCCAGGAATGGAAGCTGGGTTCATTTCTACTCATTGAGCTATAAACCAAACATCATGAAAAGAAGTACAATGGGATAGTGCAGTGGTTCAATCATGGTGTTCTGTAATTTCTTTTGACGCTGATCACAAAGACGCATCAACATATGACTTCGCCTGGTACTGGACCCGTTGTGGCAGCTAGACTGTATAAAGAGCAAGAGTGACTGAAACAGATGCCCATTTAAGTGCCTGATAAAAAGTTAATCAGCAGACGACAATGTGAACACCGGCCTTAAGCAAGACTGGAGCCCTGCCAGCTGCTCCTCTCCCTACAATGAAGTCTCCAAATCTGGGCACTCAGTGGGGGAGCAGGGCATCAGACGCCAACTTGAGAGCACAGGACAGACTTCAATTCTACGTGTCAGAGAGGAGTGTCAGTGCCGTCACAAGCAGACCCTGTGTCCTGAGGGCAATCAAAACACATTTGAATACACTTACTCCCAAATATGAAAATAAAATAAATAATTCCTCCCAAATAAATAATTCCTCCAAAAATGTTTGTTTTTAAAGGGATAGTTCACCCAAAAATGAAAAATTTGTCA
>NW_015511221.1:8061-8375 GCF_001515645.1 Sinocyclocheilus grahami | reverse complement strand
CCGGAATAATTGCTGCTGAAAATTCAGCTTTGTCATCACAAGAATAAATTTGATTTTTAAATATATTGAAATAGACAAAAGTTATTTTAAATTATAATCATATTTTACAATATTACTACTTTTTCTGTATTTTGGATGAAACAAATATAACCTTAGTGAGCATAATGTTTCAAAAACATTTAAAAATTGTGACACTGTAGCACAAAACCAGTCATAATTAGCACCTATATTTGTAGCAATAGCCAAAAATACATGATTGTATGGGTTAAAATTATTGATTTTTCTTTTATGCCAAAAATCATTATGATATTAAG
>NW_015511221.1:5634-6252 GCF_001515645.1 Sinocyclocheilus grahami | reverse complement strand
CTGAATTACAACAATTCTGCATAGATGAGTGGAACAAAATTCCTCCACAGCGCTGTAACAGACTCATTGCAAGTTATCGCAAACGCTTGATTGCAGTTGTTGCTGCTAAGGGTGGCCCAACCAGTTATTAGGTTTAAGGGACAAACAATTTTTTACACAGGGCCATGTAGTTTTGGATTTTGTTTTCCCTTCATAATAAAAACCTTCATTTAAAAAAATGCATGTTGTGTTCACTTGTGTTATCTTTTACTAATATTTACATTTGTTTGATGATCTGAAACATTAAAGTGTGACAAACATGCAAAAAAATAAGAAATCAGGAAGGAGGCCAACACTTTTTCACACCACTGTAGGTATGTGGGGGCGTGTTAGAACGAGCCATTTTAGGTTCACATCACTGTACGTCACTATCTGGGAAGATTTGCATAACGCCACCCAAATGTTCACGCAAAGAAAGAAGGCGTAACTTTTATTCTCGCTATAGTGTTGTATCGCCGCCATGTCGTGAAGGCGCTGTGTGCTTCATTGTGAAAGCGAAACTACTTCGTATGGCCTTCCAAAAGAGGATGATATCGCTTCGTCATTCCTGGAGCTGATCTGTGCTGGTCGCTGAGGAAA
>NW_015511221.1:4668-4998 GCF_001515645.1 Sinocyclocheilus grahami | reverse complement strand
AGAGTCATTTGTTTTGTAATTAGACTACACTGGGTGAGTGGCCTGTCAGTGAAAGAGCAATTAACAGAGCCATACGTGATAGACCTCCTTGTTTTAAACAGTAACGCTTTACTTTAGGGAACTTGTTGCTTATTAGCATTTATAACATTTGTAGCATAATTGCTATTTATTAATACTTACAAAGCACATATTGATGCCTTATTCTGCATGACCATATTTTAGATCCATAAATCCTACCCCATACCTAAACTTAACAACTACCTTACCAATTATTAATAAGCAGCAAATAGGGGTGCTCCGATCAGGATTTTTGAGGCCGATCACCGATCG
>NW_015511221.1:2357-3099 GCF_001515645.1 Sinocyclocheilus grahami | reverse complement strand
CTGCAGGAGGAGATGCATGGATACTTGACTCCTGAGCTGGGAGAGAAAAATAAGCACTCTTTAATTTGCAGTCAATGGCGAGGGCGAGCAGACTTCGTGCATAAAAACACCTAACAACCAAATGCTTCCTCTTACTTATTCAAATGCATTGAAAGCTAATTAATACTCAGGATGCTAAATGAACAGGCGATCACACTCCCAAGAGCTTGTTTTCCATCAATCACTCTACATCCGTTTCAAGGGTGAGAATCCATATGATTGCAAAGCCCGCACGTGGGTGTAAATAAGTTGGTGTAGAATGTGCGCTTTTGTGTGTGCGTTCGTTTCAAGGAGGTGTGAGTCCCCCAGCCCAGGTCAACAGGCAAGCAGCCAATAATTTACCCCCAACATCATATTTCATCTGTCTACCACCTCCATCCACTGATTATGCTGTCAATACTCCACGGATGAGAGGAGCTGACAATTGACCAAGTCGGATCAATATGGGCTAATAAGCATTTCATGGAGGAGTGAAAGAAATAGAGCGAGGGAGCGTGGGCCAACTGGAGAGACAAGTTTGATCCAATTCAGTTGTTCTGCATCTCGTGGTGTAAGTGTGATGATTGGGGCTGTTATTGCCGGTTTAATGCTAGGCAATCAAGCTATAGTGGTCTAGATATCAACAAACAACAACAAATTGTCCCTTTTCTTCTGATACCCTCTTCTCTGACTCCGCCTGCCCTTGCGGGAACAATGCCTGAAC
>NW_015511221.1:0-1790 GCF_001515645.1 Sinocyclocheilus grahami | reverse complement strand
TGATGGAGTAGGATTGGGGGGGGGGGTCTGTAGAGGAATAAACTGGTTAGAGAGGCGTGATTTCAGGTTGATTGTACCGTTTGGTGTTGTTTTTCAAACAACAGACAGCTACAAGATATTGCTACATCAACAAAAGTTTGATATCTGGTCTGAAATATGATTCGGAGAGACTTTGATGGTAAAGGAAGGGTTGGCGTCAAGACGAAGGCTGTATGAGTAGCCGTTACATTCAACCGTCCTTTCTCGACAAGTTCCAGCAAAGCGCTGACCGCTGCACTCGCCTGTTAAACGGTTTTCATTGCTGCTTCAGATTCCTCTGCTATCTACAAGCAACTTCATGCTCATTTACATTTTTATAACTCTTCGGTGGGGACAGAGCGAGGACGTGACCAATTATCAGCTCCTGCTGCATGTGACAACATCCCTGTCTCCATCACCGCTGCCTCATCTTCTTCCCCGCTGAACATCCTCCAACCCTCGCTGTCACTGTCACAGGATGTGATGTAGCGGACAACACTAAAGAGGCACAAATTGAGGTTGCACAGCAGACTAAATAGTTACTAGGGCAATAGGGCAGAATAGGGTTTAATAGGGCAGAAACATATTTGGACATCATTCATCTTGAAGTTCAGGAGGGTTCTTCTAGACACTGATGTCAACGACGTCCAAAGATCATGTCTTCGGTGGGATTATCGGCCATATTGTAGGGTTTTAACTGTTCCTGATTTCTCTATAAATCCATCTAGGATTCCATTTCTAAGCATATTAGCATCGGGAGCTGTCATGTCTACACACATTAAATTCCTTCATTCTACTTTGAACCATCTGGTCTCTCCAGGTCCTCTACGGACATTACATTACTTATAAAAATGAAAATACAAGGGTCTCAGAGCTGGCTCTGCATGATGAGGGCTGTTAGCCTTACTTTATGTGGTATCACAATTTTAAGCCCTTTAGGATCACTACAGGTAATCGGATAATCTGGGAAATCCAGCCATTATCATTATACTAACACTTGTTCATTATCTTTATTGCATATAGTCTGTGCAGACTGTGTCGGAGTTCGCTTGAAGGGCATCATTTGATACATGCACCTGAGTGTAGTACATCACAGCGAAAGGAAACCTGCAGGCAATGTTAATTCCTCTTCCATCTTTGTCCCAATTAGAATAATATGCACTACAAGTATGTACTTAAAAAAGTCCACACTTTTGAGTGTGTGGTAATACAACATACCAGACGCTGTTATCATATGTCATTTGCATTTGCTCACTCTCATGTTGTTCCGAACCCCCCCAAAAAACTTTTTCTTTTGTGCATTACAAAACAGTATATTTTGAATTGTGTTTCAACTGTTTTTGTCCATATACAAAATAACATTGGACCCCATTGACTTTCATTTTACTTAAAAAAATTGTGTTTTCCACACAAGAAAGAAAGTCATACAGGTTTGGAATGACATGACAGTGAGTAAATGGGTGAACGTCTTTTTAAATTCATTATATGTATGATATGTAAGCAACTTTTCTGCATTTAAAAACTACTTTGGAGCTTCATCCTGGCATTGCTTATCACTTTTCTTGCGTTGTGCAAGGGCTTGTGGGAAATATCAAACTATAGAGCATGCCCATGCACACATTTTGAATCCTGGCACCTGCGTTTTCAATGTACTACGATTTGCTCCACAATAATTCTCATCTCGTGTACTATTAAAAAGGACATAGGGTGCTCTGCTGCCCTCTCCCCATGAAAGGAATGATTGACAGCTGACTCCTCAGCTGCAGAACAGT
>NW_015511220.1:9501-10561 GCF_001515645.1 Sinocyclocheilus grahami | reverse complement strand
TATATATATATATATATATATATATATATATATATAATAAATATCACTTTCCATACAGTATTTTTTACACTTCATGACAATCTCATAATACCAAATGTCATGCAAAAGCCCAAACCTCAAAAACATAGCAAAACTAAATTACTGAACAGACAACTCCATGAGTGCACCGAAATTAATAAATGAAATTAATCAAAAAATTAATTTTTTTTTAGAAACTTACAAAAAATTTAAAACTATAAAAACCTATTAAACACTCATAATCATTTGAGAATAACTGTACAAACCGTAAATGTAGCGAAATCAATTATAGATCATGTACATTTCTCCATATATTTACAATTTATGCCGTAATGCATGAACTAAACTCGTTTACTGTTAAATCGATCGAAATTGTGTTGTTTATTTTCAGTAACAAACTAATGAATGTTAACGTTTACCACACAGCTTGTTTTAATGCACAAATCAACACTGCTGTAAACACAACAGAAAGTTGCTTAGCATAAAAAGACGTGCAATAATCAAATATGCCAAAACTGTCACTGGATGTTTATTGTTTATAAAGACAGAATCACAGTCGTGAGTTCCCCCGAACTCTCTAACAACACAAACACTGTCAAAACAACAAATAAACCACCCAACAAGCCGTCTGCAACTTCTCAGTCAAGTCAAACTCGTATGAAAGACATAAACGTAATAAAAAAAAACTCACCAAAAGAAGCGAATGTATCTCCCTCGCGGACGCAAGGTTTGGCGTGTTTACGAGTCAGTGGTTTAAAAAAGCGCTAAAAACAAACGCACGGCACGCGCTGTTGATATTCCTCCGCTCGGAGTTGCGAGACGCTGCTGTCTTCAGTCAGTGTGCTGCTGTTATTACCGATGCAACAGTAAAAAAACGCCCGAGTAACACCGACTCCTGTTTGAATGCGCTCGCATGACGCGACGGCTTGTTTTTTTGTATCTAGATTCAATACATCGCAATGTATCGGCCGAGTTTGGGGGGGGACTAGCTTATTAGAATGCGGGGAGGCACTAAGGCGGACGCGCATGTTGTTATTTTTTT
>NW_015511220.1:7595-9412 GCF_001515645.1 Sinocyclocheilus grahami | reverse complement strand
TTGTTTCATCTGCTGAAGAGACCAGTAGAGATGAGGAGCAGGAATGTGGAGTGCTATCATTTAGTTTCTTTTTCTTTTGTTTAACAGTTTTATTATCGCTATCACTATTTTTTATGATTATTTCTTCAGTTGTAAAGAAGAAATTTATCGGTGTTTGTGATTAATACATATTTAAATATTGCATTGTTTATTATGAATAAATCCGATGAAACAAAAAATAAATAAAGTCATTTATAGAGGTTAAGGGTATCAAAATGTGAAGATGAGCAATGTGGAGGAGTGTTGGAAACGAAGGAACAACTGAGAATTCTTGTGCTTTCTTTCTTTTTTATTTCCTTAATTGTTTAACATAAATTCAGGCTTTATTTGATGTATTTTTAACGTAGCATTTTTATTTCTTTGAGCATGAAATGTATTCACACAGCCCAGGTTCATTTAAATGCACCCCAAGCTGAACATCTGTAGATCATCAGCAATCTTTTTTTTTTGTCACTGTGATGAAATATTGTTTATTTGAGTGATCAGCTGATGTTGTGAAATAATGTTTGCTTTTGCACGTTTATGTGTTTGAATTACTGTAGCTCTTTAGTTGATACGCATACTGTAATGGTGAGTTATGCATCATATGTGTACTGTAGCTGTGTGCTACTGCCTTGAAATTTTCATATGAATAAAACAGGGATGATATTCAGATCAAAGATTGATAAAATCACAAGTCTCCCTTTGTGAATCAATTATCCTGGTCTCTGTCTGAATTAACTATCTTCATTACCTATTGTTGTATCCAAAACTAACTGTATTAAATATTACATTTGTATAAAGGATGGATGGTCATGTAAAAAAAAAAAACATGTGTATTTGCATATCATCAAAATATTGTTCATGCATATTTAAATAAATGCACTGCATAACACAGTATGCACTTATAACACTTCCAAAATCTGATAACAAATATCTGTCAGATGTCTGCAGAGGTGTTAGGAATTTTTTTGTTAATTGATCAGAAATAGAATATTTGATGCCTTCTTTTCACCACATGCGTGTCATTTAAATGCAAGATTGAATTAGGAAAATGCACCATTTTATGGGTTTTATCACAAAGAAATCAAAAACACGTGCATTTTCTGTATGGATTTTAGGGGAGGAAAATCGTTTTGAGAAGACTGCGTGAACCATAAGGGTTTGCTGCCACCTACTGGAATGTTTTGGAATCCACTTTTGAGTCTCAAAGAAACAAACAGTGTGCACACAACTCTGGTTAGACGCTGCCACCTAGTGGTCGGTTGTGATAATGCACAAAAACACAAAGCAAAGCCAGCAGAGTTGTCTGGAACTCACAACTGACAAAGATCTACATTGATTAAATAACTATACAATAAAGGCAAAAGCACACACAAATAAAATAAAAAGTTTACATTTTTATAAATTAATGAAGTAATAATATTTACTAAAGTCAATTTCAGTCCTTCACCTCTTGGCTATATAAAAACATACAGTTTATTGAACACAAACTGATCTTGTGTGGCAATATGTGCCATGGCATGTTGTCACAATGGGGTAAGTTGTCACAATGGGAACCTACTGATCACTGACAATTATTTGATCAAATGCTTTTGTTTTGAAATATCTGAATGTAATAAAAGCCATCTTAATATGCATTTAAAATGCATTACAGACTGAAAGGCTTTTCAACTCAATTCAAACAGTAAAACTGATATAAAATTTAAAAAAAACACAGTCAAAGTATAAACAATAAAATAAAATATTTGGCCAGAAGAAATAATCATTACTGGTTTACATAAACTGTAAAAAAAAAA
>NW_015511220.1:0-974 GCF_001515645.1 Sinocyclocheilus grahami | reverse complement strand
TGTGTGTGTGTGTGTTGCTGCAGTCATATGATCCAGTCTACTATGACTCTGACATTTCGGTGTATTTAAGAGGACAGCATAAATGTACACAATGAACCAAGCTGGTTTATGCTGGTTAGAGCTGGTCTGGTGACTGGAAGAGCAGAAAAAGTATACTGTATTACCATCTAATGACATTCAAAGGGCATCTAAACGTCTCAAATGTGTTTTTAAACTTATCTATGGCTAATAATGTCATAAAATGCACATTTATGTGCGGTCCTTCTGTTTTATGTATTTACATTGCATACAGTGCTTAACCCTTTGCAGATGATCTAAGCATTCACACATGGTATTTTATGTTGGTTTGCAGTAGAAAAAAATGAAAGCAAATGAAAAATGCTTGGACCACTTAAACATTGGACAACTAAAAACAACTCAAGTTAATAAATAATAGTCACCCAAAACAAATATTCCAGTTATTCATAACAAAACCAAATGAAGAATTTGCACCATTTGTGGTTTTAATATGCAGTTTGCACTGAGCAACTTCATAACAAACAGGTTCATTGAGTCTTTCCTGTATGTTTCCATTGAGCTCAGCAAGGTTTGTTATTAAAGTGACTCAGGAGGAACATGATATTCCCAAACCCCTCTCCCAGATGAAAGACACGTAGGCCACGCGATAAATGTCGCTACGATCACATGAGGGATTTTTTCTGAGGCGTGAATACTTCAGATGTTTCATGCATGCCTGCTTTGCAGATAATTATGTGGTACGTGTTGGCACCCTTTACTTTTTCTCTTTCTTTCTTTCTGAAAGTACAGGCATCTTTTAAAGCTGAGCCTAAAAGTTGCTGAGCTTCACCAGTCTGCATATAATGTCAAATTTTGTGCCAACGTCATGACAAACATACCCTTATCACAATTAAAGTTAATTTCAATCCAGATCACTAAAAGCAATATTATATTATTATTAAGATTTGGACTTTTTT
>NW_015511219.1:9893-10573 GCF_001515645.1 Sinocyclocheilus grahami | reverse complement strand
CTGTCACTAAAACAAATTCCTCATATGTGTAAACATATCTGGCAAGAAAGATTATTCTGATTCTGATTCTGAATATTCCAAAATGAATCAGGGTTTAAGTACTGCTTTAACCAATTTATCTTAAAAATATTATTAAAAGAGGCAAAATCTAGAAAATTTAAACCACCACAACATTCATATTTATAGAGGCTGTTTCTATAGGCCACTATATGTAAGACATCCGCCATATTGGAATGGTCAAAACAGGTCCTTGAACACTCAAGAGCAAGTTGCCTGTATGTCTGCAACCCTAGTTATACGCATATGAATATCCATATCTGCAAGATACTTCCGCAGATGATTTTACTAACACAATACAACAAGCTGAACAAGCTGCCGTTAGCTAACACAACATTTAAAAGGTTCTATAGTTTAAAAACCTGTAATATTAAAGTTAATAAATATTAAAACCCAAACCAACCATTCTTACCTGTGAAAGTTTAGCCAGTTTCTTCAGGAATTAAAATTTCGTCAGTCTTTACAACCAGATGCTGCGCAATGTTGTGGCATCTCGGAACTTATTGATTTTTATTGTGAGTGACAACACATTGACTGTTCCAAGATGCGTCGACGTGTCTGGAGCGGTTGAATGTGGCATCTACCTATACATATCTATGGATCTTCTTCTGTTATGATGTCTT
>NW_015511219.1:3801-9883 GCF_001515645.1 Sinocyclocheilus grahami | reverse complement strand
ATTGACTAAAAGAAAATAGGAACCCATTTAGTGCTCATTTCTTCTCTAACATCTGTTTTTATGAGGGATATAGGTGTATATGGCTTGTACCTCCACCAGGTAGTCAAAAACACGAGAGTGCAAGGCTTTGGAGAGGGCGTCACGAGTGAAACACGCCTGTTCCACATTCAGTGTTACGTCTATGGACTCTGACTTGCCACCCCATTTGCCGTCCATCTTACGGCTGGTGAGTTTTTCTTTAAGACGATGCTGATCGATGCCCAACAGGAAGGCAGGAAATGCCAAAACTATGAGCAGGAGAGAGAAAGAACAGTTTGGTAGAGTCAGAATGACAATTGCACACAATGCCATACACAAGTGTTTCTAAATGTGTAATATATAGTAACTGTTTAAATGTTTGGGGATAGGTAAGATTTTTTTTAATGTTTTATGCTCACCAAAGCTGGATTCATTTGATCAAAAATACAGTAAAATCAGTTATATTGTGAAATATTATTGCAATTCATAAAAACGGTTTTCTAACTTTACGTTAAATGAATTCCTGTGATACAAAGCTAAATTTTCAGCATCATTAATCCTGTCTTCATTGTCACATGATCCTTCAGATCCACTTTAATCAATTTAATACATAAAAGTATTTATGTAATAAAATTTTTTACATAAAATCCCCAAACTTTTGAATGTAACGTAACATAACATAACAACTATAATGTAATGTAATGTAGTGTAATATAATATATAACTTGGAAAAATGGAAGAAAACAGTGGTACATTGTACATATGACTCATGTGCATTTTTTTTGTGTAGTCACAACAATAGATCTCCTCTGAGGAGAGGCACGGGTGAGACACGAGTTACTGACAATCCTGCGCCTCACTCCATTTGTGATGAACCCCGCCTCTTCACTGACTCACCACCTTAAAAAGGAAACTGCCCTCATTCAGTCCTGATAGTGATGTAGTCCATCATACTGCTTAAGTACGGCTCATTATTCAGATGTTCGGGTGTGGTAGAACAGAGCACACTAACTGCTCTCCCAAAACAACACAACTATAAAAAGATCTGGGAGTGTCCGTGGCGCTCAAAAACACCCTTACATGGTGTCAATCAAAGACCTCTATAAAATATATGGATTGGCAGTGGAAGATGTTGTCTATAGAATTTATTTCCCAGGATGCATGAGCTCTTAGCAGATGGTTTTGTTATACGCAGGCGGCTGAGCAGTTGGGCCGCGTTTGGTTTTTAGATTGGCAAGCCAAGACTAAATGTGTGAAAGCTGCTGGCGGCAGACAGGAAGAGGGGTTAGGGGGCTGGGAAGGGGCAGAACAGGAAAGGCACAGATTAGCTTCGTCTGCTCCCAGCACAGCATGGCTTTATGCCTCAGCAAACAGCCTCTGTCATTCAAGTGCACTGCTCCACCTGAGAGCTTGGAGACACTTGCAGGGAAGGAGAGAGAGAGGAAATAGAGGGGTGGGCTGGAAGTTCAGAGTTTCACTGTGCAATTTTAGGGTGTGATGTAATATGCAGATACCAGGCGCATAAACAGAGCTCTATTTTCTGAGGGTAATTTGGTGTGGCAAGACAATTTAGCATGAGTTAATGTAAGGAACCATACCTCAAGGTTGCTTTACATTACAAATGTAAAAACACTCCATATATCATGATGACAAAGCAAAAAACAGATGTGACAACTTTGCAAATTTATTAAAAATGAAAAAAAGAACAACTTAAGTACATTGCATAAGTATTCATAGTCTTAACTCAGTACTTAGTTGAAGCACCTTTACAGCCTCAAGTATTTTTGGGTATGATGCAACAAGCTTTGCATTTGGCAATTATCTGCCATTTTTCTCCTCACCTCTTCACCTCTCAAGCTCTGTCAGACATACTGTATACTTAAAATGTAAAGAAAAGAATCACAAATATTTATAATACATGTTTTAAAAATCATCAAACAGAAAAAAAAACATTGTGTTACAACATTGTGACCGTTTTTAACAGTTGTTAGACCTGATCACCTAGAAAAAGGAGAAATTAACCAAAAAAGCAATCTTGTGATAAAGTGGTATAACACCAAAAAAAGAAAAAGAAAAGAGGTTAAAAAGGATAAAAAGCTAGGTTAGAATCATGGAGTCTAAATTTAACATACAATAAAAGAAAGTTTCAATCATGCCAAAGATGTTTATCTATGTAACCAAAACTACTTTTGTATTCTTAAAGAATGAGGAACCTACAAAGTCACAGGCGCGGGAAGTGTTTTTTTTTCTGTGGGCAACTGTTTAACTGTCGGGAATAAAAATTAAATAAAAATCGGAGTGTCTATTTACATTAAGTGCAAATAGCCCGCCTTGTTGGCAGAGGCTATTTACACTAACTCCACCCACCAACGTGTGATTGGGATAGTCAACATTACAAAACAAAAATGTCAACTTTTGGCAAATTCAGTGGTGTAGATGGTAAGCATGTGTCCTAGGCTACTCATTTTGACGCCATTGACCCGGGTTCGAATCTGCCTTTTGGCGAATTTTTTTCCTCCGTTTTCAAATTTCAAATCACATCATAAAAGCATTAATTTTCATAAAAGTGAAGGAAATAATCAAAAAGTTGAAAATAAAGTATCGCTTAGGGTAGGTGTAGGGAGGGCTTTTGTCCCAATAAGGTGGCATCCATTTAATAATTTGAATTATAATTAAAATTTACACTCAATAAGTTATTATTGCATACTGTTTTATAATGTATTACAATGCTGAGGTGCAGATAATTGCCACTATTTGCAATAAATAATTAGCAGAATATCCTGCTATTTTAACATAGTATAAATAATCTATAGCTATATTTGCACTTAGCAGAAAATACTAATATTTTCACTTAGTGTAAATAGCATCTATCACCCCCAACCAAAATCATCACACAGAAAAAAAAAACATTGTGTTACAACATTGTGACAGTTTTTAACAGTTGTTAGACCTGATCACCTAGAAAAAGGAGAAATTAACCAAAAAAGCAATCTTGTGATAAAAGTATTATAACACCAAAAAAAAGGAAAGGTATCCATAGTTCTTAAGAAGTTATGTCAAGAGGATCCAGATATGGAGCTCCATCAGGTGCCTTCAAGTTCTGGCTGAGCACAATCATGATACGTTTCCAGTTGGTGCATGCTACCTTTGGTACAAAACAGTAAATAACACCATGACGATCATCCACAATGAGATGGTCAAGAGCTTTGTTTGGAATCTTGTCAAATGTGATAAATTTCTCTGTAAAATTCAGGCTACTATTGGCCAAGCAAAGCTCTCGTATAATATGTCTACGATGTTCTTGACGCATTTTGAGGTGTGTGACATCAGTTTGTAAGGATAAAAAGGATAAAAAGCTAGGTTAGAATCATGGAGTCTACATTTAACATACAATAAAAAAAAGTTTAAATCATGCCAAAGATGTTTATCTATGTAACCAAAACTACTTTTGTATTCTTAAAGAATGAGGAACCTACAAAGTCATAGGCGCGGGAAGTGGGGGTGCTGAGGGTGCTGCAGCACCCCCTGTTTTTGTTTCTGTGGGCAACTGTTTAACTGTTGGGAATAAAAATTAAATAAAAATCGGAGTGTCTATTTACACTAAGTGCAAATAGTCCACCTTGTTGGCAGAGGCTATTTACACTAACTCCACCCACCAAACGTGTGATTTTGATAGTCAACATTACAAAAGACGGTAAACACTCAACAAATTCAGTGGTGTAGATGGTAAGCATGTGTTCTAGGCTACTCCTTTTGACGCCATTGACCCGGGTTCGAATCTGCCTTTCGGCTAATTTTTCAAATTTCAAATCGCATCAGAAAAGCATTTATTTTTAATAAAAGTGAAGGAAATAATAAAAAAGTTGAAAATAAAGTATCGGTTAGGGTATAGGTGTAGGGAGGGCTTTTGTCCCAATAAGGTGGCATCCATTTAATAATTGGAATTATAATTAAAATTTACACTCAATAAGTTATTATTGCATACTGTTTTATAATGTATAACAATGCTGAGGTGCAGAAAATTGCCACTATTTGCAATAAGTTATTAGCAGAATATCCTGCTATTTTAACATAGTATAAATAATCTATAGCTACATTTTCACTTAGTGTAAATAGCATCTATCACCCCCAACCTAAAACATCTTCCCGCACCCCTGTACAAAGTTGTTACAATTGACAAACATTGTGAGAATGCAAACTCAACCTACCCGTTTGTCATCTTTACGTTGATTTCCTTAACATCTAAAAGGTCAATTGTGAATTTGAAGAATCAGTAACGTTAATCAGGTGTGTCCTGAAGATTATCTGTCCAAAATTATATTAAGATTGGACCAATTTAATAAACACACACATGCACACACACACACATACACACACACACACAAACACACATATACAGTATTTTTGCATGTGGCCTTGAGGTAATCTAGAAACAGATAGAGCAATCAGTGATGCTGTTTTTCAGAATCAGAATGAGCTTTATTACCAAGTATATTTACACACACAAGGAATCCCCTGTAAAGTTGTTACAATTGACACAAACATTGTGAGAATGCAAACTCAACCTACCCGTTTGTCATCTTTACGTTGATTTCCTTAACATCTAAAAGGTCAATTGTGAATTTGAAGAATCAGTAACGTTAATCAGGTGTGTTCTGAAGATTATCTGTCCAAAATTATATTAAGATTGGACCAACTTAATAAACATACACATGCACGCACGCACGCATGCACGCACGCACACACACACACACACACACACATAGAGTATTTTTGCATGTGGCCTAGAAGCAGATAGAGCAATCAGTGATACTGTTTTTCAGAATCAGAAGGAGCTTTATTACCAAGTATGTTTACACACAAGGAATTTGACTTGGCGACAGGAGCTTCCAGTGCAGAAGTACACACATAGTGCAACATACATGATAGTGCAGACATACAGAGAATTACAGTAATTAGACAGTAGACAGTATTTAATCACTCATGCAGAAGTGCCTCAGGTTTGTCATATTCAAATAATCTAAAGTCTGTTTCATAAAGATGGTACAGTTTTCTCCTGTCAGCTACTGAAATGTTAGCAAACCAGTCTCGTTCCCAGTCTACTGCTGTCCTGTTCTCATACCCTGGGGGAAAGTGAATGTAATTATCAAGCCCAAGAATATTCAACAAATGTTCTGTATCCTCATCAAGTGTTTCCAGTTTCCCAACAAAGTCATACTCAATTTGGCACGGATGGCAGAGTCTGTATATCTGCTGCCAATGCTCATTGAAAGGCTTCTCCTTTTCAGTCTGTGGATCTAACAGGTACTTAATGAAGTGAGTAAAGGACAATCTGATACCTGCGGCGAAGGCTTCTTGAACGGAGTCAGGGGTCTTTGAAATATTTGCATAACGCTGAAGCATTGTGGAGCCATACATATTGTAGAAATACTCATCTGGCTTAACAAACTTGTTTCGGAAAGCAGAAATAAGTCGTACAAAAGGATCCCGTACAAAAAGGAATTTTGTGTAATTCTTCAGTTTGTGATGCATCAAAGGACGTGAGTAACGTCCAAAACGTCTCCAAAGCTTGTTAAACGTCTTATGCACTGTAGAATTATGGACTACCTTTAATGGTATGTCAAGAGGATCCAGATATGGAGCTCCATCAGGTGCCTTCAAGTTCTGGCTGAGCACAATCATGATACGTTTCCAGTTGGTACATGCTACCTTTGGTACAAAACAGTAAATAACACCATGACGATCATCCACAATGAGATGGTCAAGAGCTTTGTTTGGAATCTTGTCAAATGTGATTAATTTCTCTGTAAATTTCAGGCTACTTTTTGCCGAGCAAAGCTCTCGTATAATATGTCTACGATGTTCTTGACGCATTTTGAGGTGTGTGACATCAGTTTGTAAGGCCTTTTGCAGGTAAAAAGTCCCATCTCTTCTTGCATCCCAGCAAATTATGAAGAACGTGATCAATACTGTTCCCAAAAGAAAGAAACACTGAAGCTGTCGCTTCATTCCCATTTTCTTCTATAGCAGTTCCTCAAAATAAACTGAATGCCAGAATGTATTT
>NW_015511219.1:0-3493 GCF_001515645.1 Sinocyclocheilus grahami | reverse complement strand
TGGCCTGCAAACTTGCCTGACCTGAACCCCATAGAGAATCTATGGGGTATTGTCAAGAGGAAAATGAGAAACAAGAGACCAAAAACTGCAGATGAGCTGAAGGCCACTGTCAAAGAAACCTGGGCTTCCATACCACCTCAGCAGTGCCACAAACTGATCACCTCCATGCCACGCCGAATTGAGGCAGTAATTAAAGCAAAATGAGCCCCTACCAAGTATTGAGTACATGTACAGTAAATGAACATACTTTCCAGAAGGCCAACAATTCACTAAAAATGTTTTTTTTATTGGTCTTATGAAGTATTCTAATTTGTTGAGATAGTGAATTGGTGGGTTTTTGTTAAATGTGAGCCAAAATCATCACAATTAAAAGAACCAAAGACTTAAACTACTTCAGTCTGTGTGCATTGAATTTATTTAATACACGAGTTTCACAATTTGAGTTGAATTACTGAAATAAATGAACTTTTCTATGACATTCTAATTTATTGAGATTCACCTGTATAGTTTTGGAGAAAACTAAATGCAAAATCACCCCAAACATCAAACTCCATTGTTGAACTGATTATTTCCGCATATTCCAACACTCATAAAAATTGTTCTTTTATAGGTTAGCTCATTCTTTCAATTTATATGTATTCAGAGTGACCCTGACTATCACTCTATTTATTTTCAAGGCATTTTACTGTGTAGTTTTGGAGAAAACTAAAAGCAAAATCACCACAAACAACAAAATGCGTCGTAGCACTTGCACTATGTCCCTGAGTCCCATTTTCCAACATTCATAAAAAGTGTTCCTTTATAGGTTAGCTCATTCTTTCAATTGATGTGTATTCAGAGTGACCCTGACTATCACTATGTTCATTGTCAAGTCATTTTACTGTATAGTTTTGGAGAAAACTAAAAGCAAAATCACCCTAAACAACAAAATGCGTCCTAGCACTCACACCGTGTCCCATATTCCAACACTAATAAAAAAAGTGTTCCTTTATAGGTTAGCTCATTCTTTCTACATATTATTCATATGTATTCAGAGTGACCCTGACTATTACTGTATTAATTTACAAGTCAGTTTTGGAGAAAATTAAAAGGCAATTTCACAGCAAGCATCTCAGTGCATAAGCACTTTTACATCATGTCCTATTTTCAAACACTCATAAAAATCTTTCATTTATAGGTTTGCTCATTCTTTCAATTGATTCCTGTCCACAGTGACACTGACTATTACTGTATTAATTATCAAATATTTTTACTGTATAGTTTTGCAGAAAATTAAAGGCAAATTCACACCAAGCATCTAAATGCTTAAGCACTTTTGCATCACGTCCCATTTTCAAACCCTCAGAAAAATATTTCCTTTAGAGATTTCTTCGTTCTTTCAGCTAATTCCTGTTCACATTGACCCTGACTAATATTGTATTAATTTTTAAATATTTTTACTGTATGGTTTTGGAGAAAATTAAAGGAAAATTCACCCCAAGCATAAAAGTGCATAAGCACTTTTACATTGTGTCCTATATTCAAACACTCATAAAAATCTTTCCTTTACAGGTTTGCTCGTTCGTTCAATTTATTCCTGTTCATAGTCACCCTGACTAATACTGTATTAATTTTCATATATTTTTACTGTATAGTTTTGGAGAAAAATAAAGGCAAATTCACCCCAAGCATCTAAATGCATAAGCACTTTTGCATCATGTTTAATTTCAAACCCTCATAAAAATATTTTCTTTAGAGGTTTGCTCGTTATTTTAATTGATTCCTGTTCACAGTGTCCCTGAGTATTAGTGTATTAATTTTCAAATATTTTAACTGTATAGTTTTGGAGAAAATTAATGGCAAATTCACTCCAAAAAACAAAGTGTGTTCTAGCAGTTGCACTATTACCCATTTTCAAACACTCATAAAAATCTTTCTTTTATAGGTTTGCTCATTCTATCAATTGATTCCTGTTCACGGTGACCCTGACTATACTGTATTGATTTTCAAATATTTTTACTGTATAGTTTTTGAGAAAATTAAAGGCAAATTCACCCCAAGCATCTAAGTGAATAAGCAATTTTACATCCTGTCCCATTTTCAAACCCTCATAAAAATCTTTCCTTTACAGGTTTGCTCGTTCTTTTGATTGATTCCTGTTTACAGTCCCCCTGACTATTGTTGTATAAACATTAATATTAACATTTATAAACATTAATAAATGATTTATAATTGTTTATGTACAAAAAATTATGTATTTACAAACTAAAAATAAAAGTTAAAATAAGCAAATTATAAAGGAAACGTTGGTATAACAGCTTACCCGTACCGTAAGTGCTCGATTACACGCGCAAAACAAAAAAAAGTGCGGCTGGCTTGACCGTGTATTTTCAAAGCGCTCGGCTGGCTTGACCGCAGTGAAGAGTGGGGTGAGACAGACAAGACGATGGCGGATGATTTAGATTCGAAACGAAATGCAACAGCGCCTTTTTGGCAATGTTTTGGATTCTGCAAAGCCTGTTGACTTTTGCCGTTTAGCTAAGGTGATTTTGGAAGTTTTTTTAAACATTCGTTTCTTATTTAATTGGTTCCACATTGTTTGCTGATTTTTACTTTATTTAAACTTTGTGTCATTTATTGATTTTATTTGACCTCAAGGTGTAAACGTTCTACGTTTCTTATTTATTTGGTTATACACATGTTTACTTGTTTCCAGTTCTGTACATTTAAACTTTATGCAAGTTATTTGTTATTTTATATTAGGCATAGCCTGCCCTATAGCATGGTGTATTTTTATTTGTTTTATTAATAAAAGTTCTATGTTTTATATATAGGCTAAAGTGAATTTGACGTTGTATATTCTTGTTGTATTCAAGCAATTGACGCCTAACTGCCGCTAATTCGAAAGTGAAAGTAAAATGCGCAAGCCGCTTTTACAAGCTATTTAAAAGCAAGGAAAGCGAGGAAAAGAGGGAAAATTCAAACGAACTAAAAATGAACAATTGCTTTACTCCGAATTGCCACTATTTGAAAGTGAAAGTAAAATGCGCAGGCCGCTTTTACAAGCTATTTAAAAGGAAGGAAAAGAGGGAACGTCCCCGCCCCTGCAGTGATATTACTGGTGTTGTCACACGTCGATTAACTGGTGGGAACATTTCCTCACCGTCACAACCCTAGTGCAGAGCACAAATTCCGAGTATGGGACACCATACTTGTCACTTTATATCTTCCATTAGAAGTGCAGGACTCCTTTAAGTTACACATCTAAACTCACACGCTACAGTGTGAACCTAGCATAAAACACTCGATCCGCCTTGCTAGATTACATCCTTTTTAAATGATATAAAAATTTTTATGAGTGATTGACTATACGGAAATAATCCACATGCAACAATGGAGTTTGATGTTTGGGGGGATTTTGCTTTTAGTTTTCTCTTAAACCAAACAGTAAAATGCCTTGGAAATTAAGACAGTGATAGTCAGGCTCACTCTGAATACATATCAATTGAAAGAA
>NW_015511218.1:9385-10567 GCF_001515645.1 Sinocyclocheilus grahami | reverse complement strand
TAAAGAACACAAGTTCTGCACACAGCATACTGCACATCCACTAAAAACACAGGTACTGCACACTGCATACTGCACATCTACAGACTTTACGGTATTCTGTATCTATGCATCTAGATTACAGGGTTATTTATGGAAAAGCGGTGGTATCAACTTGTTTTCTTTTAATTAGCGCAGGTTTTGTATCTCTTTTTGGAGCTGATCTGAACTTACGCACCTCAGTTTTTGAGCAGAAAATGCATTATTTGTGGATAATTTGTGGCAATATTCAATCAAAATCTGAAGCTCAGATCAACCAATCAGTTCCAAAAAGAGATACAAAATCTGTGCTAGTTGTAAGAAAACAAGTTGACAAAAACACTGAATCCAGTATTTGGTGATAACATGGCTTACTGAGATTTACAAGCAATTTTTAAAAGGCCGGTCATTTTTAACTCGGAAAACCAAATAAGTTAAAGGATTTTCAGCACAAACGGGTTAAGAACTGTTCTAAAACACTGCAGCAATTCTGCCATAACCTGAAACACCATCAAGTATTTTCCCTTTGTTTGCTTAGCTTCAGCAAGGTAAATTAGGGATATGTTTTCTTTGAATGGCTGTTTGGATGTTTATTTATTTAGCAGATGTTTTTTTATTAGTAGCTGTTCTAAAACACTGGTAAACTCTGGTTAGTTGTCTTGCTGTAGGGCTCACCTTTATTTCGTTTCAGCACCACAGTCAGCAGCTCCAGCACGACCAGATCATCTCAGCAGTGGACAGCGGATCATCTGGAAAATACCCATCTGAGCGTCTCATTCTGTTTGTGTCCAGCGAACACGACGTGTGACACTTCCTACAACATGAGCAGGATCAGAAATAGGAGAACGGGGTAAACAGTGTCTGTACGAGAGCTGAGGATCTAGATCAAACATCCATCATGACACAATAACACACAGACGAGTCAAACAATCCGGCCTCTGATCTGCAGCAAGATTTACACTGAAACAACATCTGAACATGGACATCAAACACAGACGTAATGCATTACAATGTTGCGTTACTCCATGAAAAAGTAACTGTTACTTAGTTACTTTTTTATGTAAAGTAATGCATTATGTTACTTTTGCGTTACTTTTTATCACCTGGGCTGGACTTGCTTATTTGTTTTAAATAATAAAAAAAGTTATATTTTTGGCAACTGTAACA
>NW_015511218.1:7602-8629 GCF_001515645.1 Sinocyclocheilus grahami | reverse complement strand
GAAGCAGATGTTGAAATATAATAAGCATTTTATTCTACTGTTCTGGTGCTCCCCTGCCATGCTTGCTTAGCTTGTCTCTTTGTTTCTGACTTGCTCTGCCCCAAAAATTGCAGCTTGCAGACATATTTATTAATACTTTCAATTTTTTTTAACAGCTGATGAATGATAAAAGCATTGACAGGCAATCAGAATCCATTCCACGTTAAAGAGCTCGAGCATTTAAAGCGGCAGATGATAAACCTGCAGCGCATTCTTAGAACAAACAGTGATATCGTTCATTGGTGTGGAGGCTAGCATAGTTACTGTTAATGACCGTGAATTTAACGGTAAAAGACTGTAAAAATGCTACAGTAAAAACCTGTTAAATGGTTAACGGTAAATTCCCATACTATATTCGGTGAAAAACTGTATTGGACATTAATTTTACGGTAGTATACCGTTTTTTGAAGTGAAAAAGACCGTATAATTTACAGTGAATAACCGTAAATTGACATTCCCAGAATTCCCTGCGTTACATTTAAAATTTGTTGTTTTTTTGTTGAAATAACTGTTTCTTCTTAGTTTTTTCTTATCAGTTTTGTATATTAGGGTTGTGTGTTACACCTAATGTTGTTAAATTAATGTGTATTGCATTATTTCAGTTTCATGTGTGTTACCGTGATAGTGTTTAGTGTTTGCACTTTGGTTCATCGGCTTTGGTTCATCGTGAGACTTTCTCATCTGCATTTGGTGGTTATCAGTGAATTACAAAGCTACAAAACAGATTTCAGTACTTCAGTGGGTTGGTATATTAACATTATATCAGTTAATGAAATTACGGTATTTAACTGTAAATTTAAGTTAAAACCGTAAAACCTAAAACGTTGCTACTGTATTTTTTACAGTAAAATTCCAGCCACCACAGCTGCCGTTTTTTTCAATAGTATGTTCCTGCACAACCGGAGGCTGCAGTTTCAGGACCGCAGATCTAGGACGCTATATATTTTGTAACAGCGCCACCTACCGAATCGGATCACTAAAGATGGAC
>NW_015511218.1:5062-5369 GCF_001515645.1 Sinocyclocheilus grahami | reverse complement strand
CGGTCATCAAGGATACGCAGAGCGAATGTCGAGTCTCCGTTTTGGTCCGTTTACACTGAAACGCAACCCCGGAGTTTCAAACTAAAACAGGGTCTGCAGCTTTTTCAAAACTCTCCGTTTTTGAGGGTCAAAAACACCGGGGTAGTGTAAACGACAGGCATAACCGTAGCAAAAGTTATGCGGTTTAAAACGAAAACCCACTAGTGTAAACAGGGCCAAATAATTCCAAATACCTTATTAGTCGAGTTATTCTTATTTTCCATCAAAACATGACAGACGGCAACAAAAGCGGCAGACGGCTGAATGA
>NW_015511218.1:2957-3474 GCF_001515645.1 Sinocyclocheilus grahami | reverse complement strand
AAAAAAAAAAAGCTTTTGTCTTGTCTTTGTTTAAACATCCTTAAATCAAGATACATTTACTGGAGAAGCAACGTTAAGATAGTCTTGTTTCTGAGAAATTGAACTGAATGAAGTGAGTTTATGCTTAAAGTGAACAAATATCTGTCAGTGGTGAATGAAAACTTGTTTTCCTTTGAATAAAGTAGATTTTTCTGACTCCGTTCTTGTTTTAAGCATAAACTCATGACTGATCCGTTTCTCAGAAAGCAAGACTTCTCATCGTCTGTCATTTTGCTTCTCCATTAAATCCTAATTTAAGAGTCTAACGGAGATCTGTTGGACGTTTTATCTTCAAACTTGCTAATTCAAGACATTTACACTTAGAGACCATATTGATTTATTGTAATTTATTAATTACGTTCTCTTTGCTTGGCCTTAAAAAAAAGTCACCCAAAAAAATGCAAATCTGTCGTCATTTCTTCAACAATCTAGAAGTTGTTCCAAACCTGTATGAGTTTGTTTCTTCTGCTGAAAAAAA
>NW_015511218.1:0-1132 GCF_001515645.1 Sinocyclocheilus grahami | reverse complement strand
TCAGCGGAGGACTAAATTTAGGTGTCTTCGTGTCTATATTTAGTTGCCTAGCAACATCTTTCACCCGTATCCATGGGATACACAAACAGCTGAAACACATCAGTCAGAATATAATATCAATATCATCAAATACTGCTGGACTAATGACTGTAAACGCCAAGACATCATACTTCAGTTAAATCATCAGCACACTGACACAAGCTTCTGAAATGGTGTGTTTAAATATGCAAATGAGGCATTCATCTAAATAAACATGCGCTAATTTGCATACATTTCCAGAACATAAATCTGAAGATTGGGTAAAGCCAGGTTCATAATTCAAGTTTGATTTTGTTGTCATATTAGAGTTAAATTTCTCTTTTTACCACTCCATAAATCAGAAAATACTGTCAACAGATGGAAAACAAACACATTTTCAGGAGTAAATGTTGTATAAATCAGTGCGAACGAACCATCAGAATATAAAGAGGAATAAAACTAAGGTTTGGTGTTTGTAAGAGAAAAACACTCTCTAAAGATTGAAATCTACAGACGCAAATGTGTGTAGTTAGCATGCTTTCCTTCCACTAGTCTGAAAGAAGACAGACTGACACTGACCAGTGCCTGCAGTGTCTCACCTTGAGGGCATTTTAAGATGTTTAAAGGGCGTCTCGGCGTGTGCTAGAACACGTCAACCGGAGTAAGGCGTGTAACATGTTAACACCACTAACCAACCCACAGCGACTAGACTAGCATCTGGGAAGAAACGCAGCAGGACACCAGGTTTGATTTCCTTGCCATTTATTAAAGTCGATGTGCAACTGCATGACGTCACATTGTTTTGAAGGAAACATGCACATACTGTGAGGTCAAAGGTCACTGACGGGTGACCAGAGCCACGGACTGTAAGGCAAAATAACTTAATCAGAGCAGAACTCGCTCACAGGAAGTCCGTCCTCTTCGTGAGCCTGAAACCTGATGCACAGTCCACCGTTATTTTTACACACGACATGGAGGTCAAGGGCTCCGGAGTCAAAGGTCACGCTCGTCCTCGTGGTGGTGCTCATTTGGTCTGATTCTCACGTGTCGACTACAAAGTGCAAAGAAACAAAACTAAAAGCCAAACCGATAAAACCAGTAACAAAACCAGCAG
>NW_015511217.1:8889-10577 GCF_001515645.1 Sinocyclocheilus grahami | reverse complement strand
AAAAACAGGAAGAGGGCAAAAACTTTTTCACACCACTGTATATATGTAAAATCATTAACATTTTTAGACAATGAATTATTAGAATTAAATGATTAGAATCTAATTGCTATACTAAATTCTTTTTTATTTACATTTGTTTGCACTTAATAAATAATAAAAAAACATGATTAAATTATAAAAACAAAAAATTGTATATATAAAAATTTATACAATTAAATAATGTACAGTAAAAATCCTTTTAAAAAGCCCTAAAAATGATCTGAGTTCTGGGTGATACTCATTTTGTCACATTGATTACTATCTTTTGAAGGTATTTTGATATGATCAATGACCCAGTGGCAGGAATGAGTAGTTTCCAGGTTACTTTGCGGCTGCTGAATGGCATGATTCCTTTACCTGAGAATTACACCTTCTCCCCTGATGAAGAGGTAATTTTGGAGGTTGGGGTCAACACTACTATCTCCCAAATCAAAGTTATCATCAACAAGTGCTGGGCCACTTCCAGCAGTGACTCATCAGAGAGTCCCTATTATCCATTTCTGGATAACGGGTGGGTGCAGCTGAATAATGCCTTTTAATCTGGGAATATAATTTTTGCACTGGCTAATTTCATTTGATTAGAACTGGCAGCTTTCAAAATTTGCTTTTACCATGATCTATCATCACAGTTGTTCAATTCATTTAATTGTGCTGTTATTAGAAACCCGCTGTGTAATGCCAGTGTTCACACATCTCGCACTGCTCCTCAGATGTGCAGTGCCAGACGCATACACAACTGTTCTTCAGAACGGAAACAACACTGTGTCTTTGCTGTCAGTGCAGATATTCAAATTGGTGAATCAGTATGTCATCTACCTGCACTGCCAGATCCAGATCTGTGTCGAAATTCAGGACAACACCTGCAGACCCGTGAGTCTTGAGCTTATGTTTCATGAAATTCATACACAGTGACCCTACAAAGCATTTGGACAATTAAGTCACACTCCACATTTTGTATCTAGTTGGTGTTAAAATTAAATGTTTTATTTTTTTAATGTTTAATGTAAATAAATGTTTGTGGTATTATAATTTTTTACAAATTATAATTGTATTTCTTTCAGTGTATTTTGTTGTTTATTCTTTTCTTTATAGATTAGATGAACAGCATGTGAAATGCAAGAAAGTTTAATCTTTTTGCAATTCATTAGGCTTGTATGGGGAGGACATACAGGTCTTCTAACTTAATTGGGGTGACAAAGGCTTCCATTGGAGTGTTTCTGTTCTCCCTGGCTGCCACTGCAGGTTTGGTGTATCATAAAAGGAAAATCGGGAACTACAACTTCCGCTTTAAATCACAGCAGGAGAGCTTTACCTATCATGTTTTTGACACGTAACTGCACTCAGATAGTCAACTGTAGCCGTAAACAGATCGGTTTATTATTGGATATTAGTATTACTAATAGGCTCAGTAGGCAATATAGAACATTTAATTAATGGATTACATTTAAAGGATTCATGGAATTCATGGATTTGACTATTTTTGTATTAAAAACAATTCTGTTGAATTTAATCCGATTTTTTTTTTTGGTCAGCACTTTAAAATTTAACATTTGTATACAATATAGATCAAGGCCTTAACCATGTCTTGTACCTACATTGGGGGCGGGGGTACCATTTTCTTTGTAGTGGTTGTAATGGTCTTTTTAAAA
>NW_015511217.1:6977-8879 GCF_001515645.1 Sinocyclocheilus grahami | reverse complement strand
TGTGTGTTTGTTCACTACTCCTAATGTGTGTGCACTAACTGGATGAGTTAAATGCCTCGGGCAAATCTTGAGTATGGGTTACCATACTTAGCCTTCATTAATTTCATCAGAAGCTGCATGAATATTTGGTCAAGATCTTGTATTGACAATGCAAAAGTTGAGCACTCTGTAAAGTCTCCTCCAGCACATCCCAAAGACTTTCACTGAGGCTAAGGTCAGAATAAGTCAGAGGTGTTAATTCATGTGTGAAAATGATTCTTCATGCTCCTTTCCAAAAAATGTTTTTCCACATGTTGAGCCTGATGAATCTTGACATTGTCATCTTGGAATATGGCCATGATACCTCTTCCTAATGAAAAGCTACACACTTTATCTTTTAGGGTTAAAAGAACATTCGCCAAACATATAACATGCTAGAAACATAATAATCACTGTAATAATGATCCATTCATAGATTCTTACGTATTTGCCTAAAATCCAAACAGCGACTTTTTTTATGACTGGGCAGCGTAATTTTTTTTACTACTCAATACCATTTTTTGAAAGACTTGGTCTTGTCTCTGTCTCAACCACATCTGACTTGTCTCGGCCTCAGACTAAGATAACTCTGGATTTTGTTTCAAGACCACAACTGCAGGAATATCACCAAATTGGTGATGCATTGTCTGATTTATTTGATAACATCATTAATACAACAGTTTTTTTAATGCAATGTTTTAGGCATTTGTAAAAAAACAATTCATATGCAGCTTCTGTGCCACCTCTGCAGTGCAAAGACTAATTTCGGTGTTAGTGATTTCATTTGGTGCAGCTCAGTGTTTTATTATTCTAATTGTATTTATTGATTAAAAATAAGAAATTTCTCAAGCAAATGTGGATCTTTCGGATGAATTTGAGGAGTACTGGTCTGGTCTTGGTCTTGACTTGGTCCCAACACTCAAACGTCTTTGTCTTGTTTTGATCTCAACACACATTGGTCTTAGTCTTGGATTTGGTGGTTTTGTGTAACACTATAACTAGTCCATAAAGTAATTTAGTTGTCTTAATACCTAAACACTTACACCATGGGTAGTTGTTTATTTTGACATTATTACATTGTCATTTAATTGAAGTGTTTATCATTGAAATAGCCTATCATACATGCAAGGATTGGCTTTTGACACGGATGAGGATGAAGTCGGCGATTGATTGTGATTGGTTCATCCTCACTGGCGACGGAAAAAGTAACAGAAATCACGTGACTCGTGCCAATTTACTGATATGGCTCGTTCAATGCCTTAAAGCATTTTAAAGCTTTATGTCACAACATTTATATATTGCAAACATTGCGATGATCGTTTATTTGTTCGTGATAGTAGTTTATTAAGTTGAACTGAACTTAAGCTTCTGTCATCAAAACAATTTGTCATTCATTATTCCTCACGTGTCACGTAACGAAAGGAATAACGGATTCGGATCAGCAGACTTGAAATGCTCGCTGCGTCCGAAATCGCATGCTTCCATACTATATAGCAGGCGAAAAACAGTATGCGAGGCGAGTAGTATGTCCGAATTCATAGTATTCGAAAAACAGTAGGCGAGAAGTACCCGGATGACCTACTACTTCCGCCCGAATTCCGTAGCATGCATAGGATGGACACTTTACTATCCCATGAGGCCACGCGAGAGGAGGCGTCATTTTCGAAAATGGCGGAAGGCGGCGACGCGGTCAGAATCTGACTTCAAAGCAGCGATGAGGGACGTGATGGACTGTCGTGAAAGCCGGAGGTTTGGACGGAGGTCAGATCCATCTTCGAAATACAGTCCAAATACATCTTCCATCTTCGAAATACAGTCGAAGAATTGGCACAGCAGCATTCAGGCGGCAGTAGGTTGTAGGGCTCACAGTCTGTAAATGTGTGT
>NW_015511217.1:0-1363 GCF_001515645.1 Sinocyclocheilus grahami | reverse complement strand
GGATTACAAATTTAAGAATCTGTTTAAAATATGCTGATACTATATGCTGACATAGCATCACATGAAAAACTAAGGTGAAGTACATTGTATTTAGCATTTAAGGTAAATTACATCAGACAAATGATTATCTTAAAGTGTAGCAAGAGGTTCCTGTCTGTTCCGGTTTCTCTTATTGTTAGTCAAATTAACCAAATTACTGAGAAAGTCACCTTTTGTTTGTAATGGCTCTTGGTGCCTCCGCCCCAGTCTTTGAGTAGTTATGCTGATTGGATTAGCACCTATGCATTTGAATGACACTGTTATGCTGATGAGATCAGGGCTGGAGAAATTCCGGTAACGGGCTGATTCCTGTATTGCATTTGCATGCTTTGTTTAGATTGTCGCCACCTCTACTGAATGAATCCCGCCCCCTTAAAATGTATATAAACTCTACTGTGCTGAGCTATAGTCAGACTTGGATGACTGCAGCGCACAGCGAGTCCTCAATAAAGAGTGACTTCTGTATGAAAGATATCCCTTGGTCTCTGGGTCTCTGCTTCGACGAGAAAAAAGTTTACAACAGTTTCATGCTACCAACAAAGCTGGATTGAAGTGGTTTCAACTCGAAAACTCGAAACTAAACCTATAATCCTGAGTTTGTTCATCTACCATCATAGTACAGGCCCCAGGTGTAAAGGGGAACGGTCTCCCGCATCTACTGGTGATCCGATCAACCAAAATGCATCTTAGGGTGCGCACCATAGTTCGGAAGACGTTCATATCATCCAAATGAACCGGACTCTGACGTCAACCCGAACTAGCAAAAGTGCTAGTGTGAAAGCACCCTTAAAACTGCTCATCTCCTGGGATTTTTGACTGCAGTTCTGAAGACAGACATTTTTGTTTGCATGAGTTTGGAGCACAAAAATAATAGTCAGGATGTTTTAATGCGATGGCATATCAGTATATGAGAAAGGTACTCATTCTGCCATAGTGCACTCTTAATGTCAAGCATTCTTATGAATGCTAAACGAGACAATCCTGGAGCAGCCATTTTCAAGTCTTCAAAGGACATGAAGACTTCCTCGTCATAAATCGTGCAGAAGTTCATGGTTGCAGGCCAGTAGCCACTGTTCTGCATTTCAAACACACCTGGTATCCATGTTTCTTTGCATTTCTCACAATGAAGATGGGGCAATGACAATTCGTAGCGACCTACAAAATAATAGTCAGTAAATGAGATTTAATACCAAAGTATGATAACAGAATACAAATGATTCCCTAAAAATTACACTTAAAAACTGCAAAACAATAAAATTGTAAAGGGAGGACATTGAATGGTTAGTTCACCCCAAAATGAAAATTATGTCAATTACTTACCCTC
>NW_015511216.1:9480-10570 GCF_001515645.1 Sinocyclocheilus grahami | reverse complement strand
GCTGACTAAATACTTTTTTGCCCCACTGTATATATATATATATGCCCTATATATATGCGTATGTATGTATTTGTATTGTCTTATGTCAAATACTTAAAACTTTACTTTTTTTTTTTTTAAATCATGCTCATGCATAAGACAAATAACGTTTATTAATACATTAAACAAGGTCAGTTTTGATTTAATGTTGTCTTAAAAAAGACAAAAACAAGCAGGCCGCAGGTAAGTTAGAAAAAGTGCTGTCGTTTTTAAGTGTTTTCTACCAGGAAACATGCTTCTGAAATAAAAATTGGACATCAGAGAGATTAATTTCATTTAATATCAACCTTTATAATCAGTTGCAGCTCCAGAGAGGCAAAAACCACAGACCCTGATGGCAGAAGCGTGCTTCAGGAGATAATCCGACAGTTCTGTGACCGTTGTGGGGGTAACGGGGGGAGATTTACTCAGGAAGATCAGAGAAAACCACAAGCCCACAGAACTGGCCAGAGAAGCGTGCCGGCTTTCAGCAGCAAGACGGCATCTTCGTTTCCTAAAGCTCTGCTTCTGCCTTATTACTGCAATTAGCCAATGTCTTTAGGGGCTTGAGGACTCGATTGCTTCTTTTCATCAGCGGTGGACTTGAGCTGCGCTTCTCCGTGGCCCAGCTTGCCATCATATGTGCTGAAACACTTGTGTGTTGCATGACCGTAACAGAAGCATGGCTCACCAGGAATAATTTCATATGAATTACTAATTATTTAGGGAATGAGCATTGAAAATCCATGGTGGATTCATGCCAGACAATGTTCAATGGACTGGATTTACCAAATAATGAAGTTAAGCTCCTGGATTTATTGGTAAGATCCAACAACCTAAGTTTTAATCAGCGTTTAGTTGCTGAATTTGGGTTGTGTGTTCTGTATGCGAGTAAAGACATGCAAACAGTCCATTAAATTAATTTGATAAAACAAATGAAAAAAATAAGTATAAAAATGTATCATGTTTCCATAAAAACATGAAGCCGCACAAATGTTTTCAGCATTGCACTGTATAATCAGAAATGAATATACAGAAGTGAATCAGCATATTAGAATGATTTCTGAAGGAT